>NW_015176121.1:35049-56818 GCF_001447785.1 Gekko japonicus | reverse complement strand
CTTACCTCACCCGGGGGAACTGCGATCCCCCGCGATCCCCCCCCGAAATGACCTCTGGGGGTTACTATAGAGAGGCAAACCAGGAATGGTAAACCACCTCTGCTCAGCTGTTGTCTATGAGGTCGCCATGAGTCAGTTGTCACATGACGGCCCTTTCCACCATTGCTCCCAGCGATTCCAACTTTGAAGAGATATAAATGGCAATTAGGCACATGAGAGAAGTTGAAGAAGCAGAGAAGTGATTGGATTTATCCCCCACCCTTCTCTACCCAAAGGAGTCTCAGAGCAGTTTACAATCTCCTTTCCCATTCCCTCCCCACAACAGACACCGTGTGAGGTGGTGGGGCTGAGAGAGTTCTTTGGAGGACTGTTCTTGAGAGAACAGCTGAGAGAACTGACCCAAGGCCACACCAGCAGCTACATGTGGAGGAGTGGGGAATCAAACCCAGTTCTCCCCGATCCTAACCACGGTCCACGGTCCTAACCACTACACCAAAATGACAGTATTTGGTCTGCCTTTGGAATACTAGGACTAGCTATGATCCCTTATAGTCCTTACTATGGATAGCTCAGATACAAGGTTGTGAGGCCCACAAGTGGACTATTGATGTGCGGGGGATAAGTTAACCAAACAATGAGGGATGGCCCTACCCCACTGACCAGCTGGCCAGTGCGGTTCAGAGACTTTGGATGGGGTTTAGACAATGTGTACTGGCTATGGCTTCCCCCGTGGGACAAAATTCAGATTTCCCATGGACTACCTAGCCATAGAGGAAATAGAGAAAGGCATAGAGATACCAGCTTCCATATGGGGCTTGGAGTTCTTCCGGAGTGACAACAGATCTTCTAGATGAGAGAGATCAATTCCCCAGGAGAGAATGGCAGCTTTGGAGAGTGGACCGTATGGCATTACAACACTGCAGAACGCCCCTCCCTTCCTCAAACTTCACCATCTCCAGCCTCAAGAGCCCCAAGCGCTTCAACCTTTCTGTTATGTCCGCTGACCGCCACTTGGTGGCAGCGTATTTCACAGGAGCTTGGATCCTTAGGAACAATAGGGACTAGGATCCTGAAACCGCTAGCGGTCACCAATAGGAACCTTGGCGGGAAATTTAAACCCACCAATGGAACCTGTGGGTGGTCCACAGAGACTGTATATAGTTGGCCCTCTGGCCATTAATGTTACGATATGTTGTGTGCTAGTAAACATGAGCTGAATATCATTATGTTTCCTCATCATTCGATGCGTCCAACCCACTACACAACACTTTCAGGGGTAAAGGTTGTGGCTCAGTGGAAGAGCCTCTTCTTTGAATCCACTAGGTTGGATCTCCAGTATCTCCACTCAGAAGAAGGAGAAGAAGGAGGAGGAGGAGAAGAAGAAGAGGAGGAGGAGGAGATTGGATTTATACCCCGCCCCTCACTACCCAAAGGAGACTCAGAGCGGCTTACAATCTCCTTTCCCTTCCCCTCCCCAGAACAGACACCCTGTGAGGTAAAAGAAGAAGAAGAAACTGGATTTATACCTCGCCCTTCACTTCCCAAAAGAGTCTCAGAGTGACTTACAATCTCCTTTCCCTTCTCCTCCCCACAACAGACACCCTGTGAGGTAGGTAGGGCTGAGGGAGCTCTGAGAGCTGCTCTTGAGGGAACCGCTCCGAAAGAACTTGTGACTGACCCAAGGTCACATCAGCAGCTGCAGGTGAAGGAGTGGGGAATCAAACCAGGTCCTCCCAGATTAGAGTCCGCACTCCTAGCCACTAACACTGAACTGGCTCTTAAGACACTGGAGAGCCACTGTCAGTCAGAGTAGAGTAGACAATATCGACCGTGATGGAAGTGATGGTCTGAATCAGGATAAAGCAGCTTCACGGGTGTTTAGTTTATTATTATTATTATGGTCTTCAGGCCAACATACAGAGTAAGCACAGCTTCATGGGTGTTCTCAAACTTTTGAGCCTTTGCTACCCCTACAGTGGCCTACACCCTGACCTGGATAACCCAGTCTAGACTGATTTTGTCAGATCTCAAGAACTAAGCAGGGTCGGCCCTGGCCAGTATTTGGAAGGGAGACCTCCAAAGAATGGCAGGGCCGTAGATCACAGAATCATAGAGTCGGAAGGGAACTCCAGGTTCATCTAGTCCAACCCCCTGCACAACGCAGGATTTTCACAAATACCTCCCCCCACACCCCCAGTGTCCCGTCCTATGCCCAGAAGTTGGCAAAAAAAACCCCAAACCCTCCAGGATCCCTGGCTAAACGGGCCCGGAGAAAATTGCTTACCGACCCCAGAATGGTGATCAGCATTTCCCTGGATGGGTAAGGAAGGGCCATAACAACCAGGGCTATTTTTGGGCAGGAACGCACAGGAACGGAGTTCCGGCTGTCTCCCGAGTTGGCCACGCCCAGCAGGAACTCATCAGCATAATAGGCCACACTCAACAGCAGGAACTCATTAGGACTGGCTACATTAGGGGTGTGTGGCCTAGTTCCTGCTACAAAAAAAGCCCTGGGTTTTGACAACAAACAAGGTAAACAGAATAAGAAGCAAAAGGTGGGTGTGGCTGGATGACCACACTTCTGGTAACGTGGGGGTGTGGCCTAATATGCTAATGAGCTGCTCTGTCAGGGTGTGGCCTAATATGCTCATGTGTTTCTGCTGTTGGGTGTGGCCTATTATGCTAATGAGTTCCTGCTGGGCTTTTTCTACAGAAAAAGCCCTGATAACAACTAAGCGCGGATGCAGCCCTCACTGCCCTCCTTTCTCATGATCTGCACGACACAGTGGCAGGCAAGGGAAACTACTTCTGAATGTCTCTTGTCTTGAAAGTCCTACAGAGTCGTTGTAAGTCAACCATGTCTTGACTATACTTTCGACCACCACCACGTTGGTCTGCACCACAATTAGTGCCTCATATGTTTTTTAAGATACCAACTATCAACTCGCTGGGGAGTGTTGCGTTGGGCTAAAAGTTGCCCAAACTGTCAAAAGAAGCCGTTGCCCATCCCGCACAATTGCGGAATGCTTTAGTTCTCCATCTTAGTCCGACCAGAAGCCAACGGCAAACTACTTCTGAATGTCTCTTGTCCTGAAAGTCCTACAGAGTCGCTGTAAGTCAACGATGCCTTGACTATACTTTCGACCACCACCACGTTGGTCTACACCACAATTAGTGCCTCATATGTTTTTTAAGATACTAACTATCAATTAGTATAGTTGCAGTGTCATAGATGCAATGAACCTGAAATTGAGCACACTTCAGAGGACGGCGGAAGACCGGAAGGCCTGGCGGGAGCTGGTCCATGGGGTCGCGAAGAGTCGGACTCGACTGTGCGACTGAAGAACAACAACAAAACTATCAATTAAGTCTGGAATTAGAGTGCGAATCAGGATATATCGTTCCATAGAAGACGCAGATTTCACAAACGGTGCGTTTTATTAGTACAAGTCACATGAACATCGATCGGCGCAGACAACGCCTAAGATGGAATAAGCGCGGGGACATCTGTTGCTGTTGTTTTATAACCTTACAGTCAGCGAGGATTTGAGCTACCTCCAGCATTTTAGGAAATTTAAAGCGTGACCCATGCCTTGTCCCTGAACATTAATACCCATTCTATGATTTGCGGCAGAGGACGATCAATACGCGAACACTCCATAATCCTAGACAGTGGACGTTCCCTCGAGACCTCGGCTGTTGCTCAGACGGGCTGTCACTGGGTTGTTTTTGGCTTTTCTTTCTTCCCCCTTAGAGGCTGCGCTAGCATCATTTAATTTAACATGACACTTCCTTCGCTCGTCTGCCGTGAAGATGTTTGCCAAGTTCCCAGGCAGAAAGCATTAGGTGGGATAAAACCGAGAAGGCTGGCGACGAGGGAAGGGAAACGGCCATGGGACGAGACTTCCCGGGAAGTGAACTTCTTCTTCTTCTTCTTCTTCTTCTTCTTCTTCTTCTTCTTCTTCTTCTTCTTCTTCTTCTTCTTCTTCTTCTTCTTCTTCTTCTTCTTCTTCGTGGTATTCCATCCAAGTATTAATCAGGGCCAGCCCTGCTCAGCTGGCAAGAACTGACAAGATTGGGTGAGTATGAGCCATCCAAGAGAATCATTAAAGCGTCATCAAGTTGCAACTAACGTACGCTGACCATGTAGGGTTTTCAAGGCAAGAGAGGAACAGAGGCTCCGGTCACATGGCAAAGTTGCCGCAGGAGAGGCACGGAAGGTGGGCGGATTATCCGGGTGCGATCACACCCCAACATCTGGGAAGTGGAGCGCACCCATGGCTTACCGCCGACAATGCGCCATAAAAAAATAGTACCTCCAAGGTACTAGTAAACATTTGCCACGGGCTGCCTCCAGACGTCCGTGGTGTGATCACGCCGACGTACAGCATTCCCCTCCAGTCCCTCGTTTACCCGCCCGCGCCGAGGGAAGGACCCGTGGTGTGCCGCCGGTGCGTCTGATCGTGTAATCGCAATTAGCCACGTCTCCCCCCGCGATATCCGGACCGCGTGACTGCGGCCAGAGATGGTTTGCCATTGCCTGCCTCTGCATAGCAACCCTGGGCTTCTGAGGTGGTCTCTCATCTGAGCACTAACTGAGGCCAGCCCTGCTTAGCTTCCAAGCTCTGAGAGCCAGTTTGGTGTAGTGGTTAAGTGTGCAGGCTCTAATCTGGGAGAAACGGGTTTGATTCCCCACTCCTCCACTTGCACCTGGCTGGATGACCTTGGGCAAGCCGTAGTTCTGTCAGAGCTGTTCTTGAAAAAGAGCAGTTTCTGTCAGAGCTCTCTCAGCCCCACCCACCTCACAGGGTGTCTGTTGTGGGAAGGGGGAGGGAAAATGAGTGTGTAAGCTTCTCTGAGACTCCGTTGGGTAGTGATGAATCCAATCTCGTCTTCTTCTACAAGATTGTGGTAGCCTTGGCCTTCCAGTTCGGGCTTGCTCTTCTCTATGCCAAAAGAACTCCAGAGTCCTCTTCCTCCCCATCCAGGCTAAGGCCCTTTCTGCATCTAGCACTCAGTCCACTGTTTTATCAAAACCACCTTAGAGCAGAAATTCCCCTCTTTGTTGCATGCCACTTTCACTCTCTTTGATTGGCAGATTTTATTATAGCCTTCACACTGCATGCCGGTCTCACTTCCATTGCTCTCTCGGTTTCATGGCACAGTCTGCATAGATTTATGGCCGTTTTATGGCCATTCAGGGGTGATTCTGCCCTCAGGTTGAGCTGCATCTTTTCCCGTTCCAATGTGGGTTTGGTTAACACAGGCTGCTGCCACACGGGACGGCTGAAACGCGGCTAAGCAGAGCCGCACCGAACTTCTGCTGTGGCGGGATCCCACGGATGCCCGAAGCCGCGGTGCATCGCTCCCCGGCACGATCAGATGCCGGGGAGGAAGAGTCGGAGGGAAGGGGGAGGCTGCCCAACTGCGCATGCTCAAGCTTGCGGAGCACGGCCGGGGGCCGGGATGTGGCGGCGCAAGGATGCGCCACCCGATCCCACAGCCTGGCTTGCGGCGCTGGAAGGGATACAACCACCTAGGTAGGTGGTTCTTTTTTACAGCGCGGTATCGCCGTTTGGGACGGAACAGGGACGGGCAGGCAACGATTCCCAGATGTTGCCGTGGGATCATGCCCGTTTGCTCCGCCCCCGCTCCGTCCCGCTCCCAGCCCAAAAGGCCTGGTATGGACAGGACCACAATGGAGTGAATGCTAGATGCAGAATGGGTCGAAGTCCCCTCTCTACCTCATGCCACGGCAGATCTTGCAGCGTGCCGCTCACGTTTCGATGCCAGAAACAATTAGGCAAACATTAGTTCCATGCACGGTCCCCGTAAAAATGTCAAGCATCACTGAACTGCATTATTATTTCCCCAAGGAAACAATTCTTGAGAAAAAAGAGAGGGGGAAATCTATATACATTCATTATTTATGAGTTCGGAAGTTTCTCCCTCCTTCCTCCCTTCTCTGGAAGGCAGAAAGTCCTCGATTCTTCTTGAGAATCATGGGAAAAGGTTTTAGCCCTCTGCTTCTTCAAAAGTTTGTATTAAACCTGCGTTGACTTGCTTTATTTTATTTTAAATATTTTTTAAGAACATAAAAAGGGCTCTGCTGGATTAGACCTCGGAGGTACTAGTTTTTCTCCACATCTTCGGCGGGAAGCCTTGGGTTCGCCATGGGAGCTCTACGCTTCCCAGATGTTGCGGTGTGATCGCGCCCGGAAAATCCGCCTATCATCCGTCTCAGTAGCATGGCTAATGCTCCGTGTGACCACAGCCTTAGTTAGTTTTTTCCAGTGTGGCATACTCAGCTAGTTTTTCTTTCCAGATCTCTATTGTAGGACAGTTTTTGGTCTTTGATTTCATTGGAAGTATTACTCTGGCTGCTGTCAACATATATCTAAGTAAATCTTGTGAGGTTCTGTTTATATTATCAGGTAGGATTCCCAGTAACATAGTCTCTGGTTTCATCGGGAATTTGGTTTTTAAAATATTTTGAATCTCTTCGTGTATATTTTCCCAGTATCATCTTTGTATGATCTTTTTTAAACTGAAAATGTCAGGGGTTGAACCTGGGATCTTCGTTATGTCAAGAAGTTGTTCTACCACTGAGGAAATCACCTCTGTTCAGGCCCGTAGCCAGGATTTCGTGGCTTGTGGGGGAAATTTTTTTTCTGGTGAGGCTGAAGTTCTCAGTGGAGAAAGAAAAGCTATTTAGCCAATAGAAAGCTGTTGCCAGGCTAGATCTCTAAATTGCAAGCTGTCCACCACTTTCAATGACTGTTCTCAGATGCTACAAGCTCATCACTTCTGCCAGCCTAAGCAACAATTCTGAGAACAAGCCGGCAAGTGGGGCTGTGCCTTTAAGAAAGGGGGCGGAGCCCCAAAAGCCCTACTGTAGCTATGGTCCTACCTCTGTTCATCTCTTGCCTTAAAAATCTTACAGCATTGCCATAACTAACCTTTGACTTGACACCACTTTCCTCCACCACCCGTTTAAATGATTGTTATGTACTGGGATTGAATCATTCCTGATTGAATCACCCCAGGGACTGGCTGAGTGAAAATGTCGAGACAGTGTGTGACTGCAATAAAGAAGGCCAATGCTATGCTGGGGATTATTAGGAAGGGTATTGTAAACAGATCAGCCAATATCATAATGCCGCTATATAAATCAATGGTGCGACCTCATTTGGAATACTGTGTGCAGTTCTGGTCACCACACCTTAAAAAGGATATTATAGCTTTGGAAAAAGTGCAGAAAAGGGCAACTCGAATGATAAAGGGGTTGGAACACTTTCCCTATGAGGAACGGTTAAGGCGCTTAGGGCTCTTTAGCTTGGAGAAACAACGACTGAGGGGTGACATGATTGAGATTTACAAGATTATGCATGGGAAAGAGCAGGTAGAGAAAGAGGTACTTTTCTCCCTTTCTCACAATACAAGAACTCGTGGGCACTCCATGAAATTGCTGAGCGGTCAGGTTAGAACGGATAAAAGGAAGTCCTTCTTCACCCAAAGAGTGATTAACACATGGAATTTACTGCTCCAGGAAGTGGTGGCGGCTACAAGCATGGACGGCTTCAAAAGGGAATTAGATAAGCATATGGAGCAGAGGTCCATCAGTGACTATTAGCCACAAGGGATAGATAGGGGCTCTGGGGCAAGGGATGCTCTGTCTTCTTGGTGCTGGTGGGGTCAACAGTGGGAGGGCTTCTAATGTCCTGGCCCCGCTGGTGGACCTCCTGATGGCACCTGGTATTTCTGGCCACTGTGTGACACAGAGTGTTGGACTGGATGGGCCTTTGGCCTGATCCAACATTGGTGTCTGTTATGTTCTTATGTTAAACATACCCTGAGCAGATCTTCTTTCATGGGGCTAACACAGGGCCCAGGTTGCAAGCCCTGGACTAAGAACAAAGAGTCAAAGTCCATTGGCTCACATCAGTGGGCTCATACATCTGGTCACACCCAGACTTCAGTAACTGCAAGCAAAAGAGAAGACAGACTCAGTCCAGAAGGTATTCAGCTGCCGCTAGCAGGATCCTCCCAGAATCCCCTGCTGCCACTACCAATCTGCTTAGTGATAGCCAATGCTATTCAATTCTCACTTAGCACCACCATTTTAAAAATGGAGGTGGAGAAAGTGGACCCAACGTCTTGTGAATGTGTGTCTGCCTTCCCAAACAAACTCAAGGAAATGTACTTGCTGTATCCCACAATGCAGTGCAAAGCACAATGCTGGCATCAAAGGTTTTGCAGCAAGATATGCTAAAACAGCCCGTCTCAGGTGGCGAAAAAAGATGAACGGAAGGGGGTACTGAATGGGAAAGCCGAAGAACTGCTGAGAGCCGCTTGTCACGATTGTGTCAAAATCTCCTCCATGATAAGCTCAGCATACCCCATCACGAGTCTCCGGAAAGCCATTTTGTATGCTAATTACCTCCCTCAACTGGCGCATCCAATTTAATGTGTCATTTGAGATTCAGAAACTTGGCGCATGCACAAGATTTGAATAACTGATTGTGAAGATACCCTGAAAGCCACGTCGGTTTTGCTCCTCAAAAGATGATTATGCGGGCGGTTGTGTTTCAACAGAGAACTGCCATCAAATCTGTATTTGGGATGAGCATGCTACTGGGGGGAGAAGGCTCGAACCCAGAACCTAATGGCTGGAGCCTCACCTAGCAAGTTATCTGGGCTTGTGCTTAGGCCTCAGAATCCCTTTTATGTTCAGAACTGTATTTGCTTGGCAACTCCCAAACCTCAAAGGGCTTCTGAGGCCTATGCATAAGCCCAGATATCTTGCTAGAACCATTAGGTTCTGGGTTTGAGCTTTCTTCTAGGAGCATGCTTGGCAAGTGGCAAGAGGGTTGGAAGGGCACAACATCATAAGAGATTCTTTTTTTAAAAAAAAAATGCATCCTCATGTACTTACCAGAAGTGGCAAAGAGTAGCTCTAGGAATTACTGGAGACTCTATGGTTTTAACATAGAGCTTCTGGCGATTCCCAGAGCTACTCTTTGTCACTTCCAGTAAGAACGTCTGGTAAGTTTGGTGTAGTGGTTAAGTGTGTGGACTCTAATCTGGGGGAACCGGGTTTGGTTCCCCACTCCTCCACTTGCCCCTGGCTGGATGACCTTGGGCAAGCCGTGGTTCTGATAAGAGCTGTTCTTTAAAAAGAGCAGTTTCTGTCAAGAGCTCTCTCAGCCCCACCTACCTCACAGGGTGTCTGTTGTGGGGAGGGGAAGGGAAAGGAGTTTGTAAGCCGCTCTGAGACACCTTTGGGTAGTGAAGGGGGGGGATAAATCCAATCTCTTATCTTCTCTTCTCTAACCAGATGAGGCTGGCAGCCCTATTCAGAAGGGAGTTAGGGCACTTCAACATCAGACTATTGGGACTGGCCAACTACATGAAATCTTTGCAAAGTCAACCCCGCCATAAAAACAACAGAAATCTGACTCTCTCTCCCACTCCTGGCTGAAAATGCAATGCCTTCAGCCAGCTACACTGCAGCTCCCAGTCCTATGAAATGCTCTACCCTGTCCCTGCACCTTCCACCCCTGGGTTCGAGAACAATTGCTCACAGCCTTGGCCTGACTCTGCCATGACTATCAGCACGCTGGAAATGACCCAGCTTGTATTAGCGTTACGCATACCTTTGGCGATGAATGAACATCTCATCTGGGGGGGGGGGATGCACCCTCTTTCTATATTTGATAAAATAATGCAAATGGATGGGGATGATGACAAATGAACCAACGACAATCACTCTTGCATTGTTGTTGAGCCAGCAGTGATCCCATCAATCACTGTTTGCTCAGCAGTTGTCCCTCAACAGCCTTGTGCTCAGCAGTTGTCACTCAACAGCCTTGTGCTACGGCCATAGCAGACCCAACAGTGAAGTCAAAGTGACTTGGGTCTCCTTTTAAAGCAGGGCTCCGTATTGTTTCCCAATGAAATCATGGGAATGAAAGAAGTAACTCACAGCCAGCCGTAGAATCGTAGAGTTGGAAGCAGTGTTCCCTCTGAGCTGAGTCAGTGTGAGCTAGCTCACAGGTTTTTTTAGCCTCCGGCTCACACATTTTTTGTCTTCACTCAGGAAGGATGGCTCCAGAACAAACTAATTGATGCAGTAGCCAAATCACTCACTCACAACTTTAATGCCAGTAGCTCACAAAGTAGACTTTTTCCTCACAAGGCTCCACAGCTTAGAGGGAGCATTGGTTGAAAGGGTACCAATGGGTCATTGTGTCCAGCTAGATCTAACGGACAAGTTATGGTGGTGGTGGTTGGGTGATAGTGAGATATTGAAACATGGTATTTAGCAGAGATAAGATAGTCCAGCAGAGCCAGAGTAAAATACTTCAGACTGAGAGTCCATGTGTGATTAAAATATAAACGTTTTTACTAAATTCTAGCATGGGAAGGGTGACTGGGATGAAAATAACAGCAGAGCATAATCGGCTACATCCTTACACTACAAAGACAAAACTAAAAGAGAGAGATTATGGCTACTCTTCAGAACACCAAAGAAAGACGGGAAGAGAAGCCATAAAATGGTAATACACCTTGACACTTTAGTCCCAATCAAATCCCTAGATCAGGGAGAAAATTCCCGGGCTTCCGACATCTAAAGAACATTGGTTACATGAGAAACATGTGACTTCCTGTGAGTAACATAAACAAACATTTAACCCCAGACATACTGTTTTCAACTTGTAATACCCAACAGTGGTTGTGTCAAGCAGTGGCCAACTTACCATGACTCTAGAGCAGGAGTGTCAAACATGCGGCCCAGGGGCCGGATCAGGCCCCCGGAGGGCTTCCGTCAGGTCCCCAGTAGAACTGGCCATCTCCTGCTTCCAGTTCTCCTGCTGCATCATAGCTTGAGATGCCCGGGATCCAGTAGAAACATAGCAGCATATTTTGAGCCGGAATGTTAATTGAGATCAGCGTCCTATCTGAATTTAATATTCTTAAGACTTGTTGTCTAACATTTATGAAACTGAGAGCTTTGGCACCACTATAATATCTCCTGAAGAAATATCTATAATATCTCCTGAAGAAGATTCATTTTTTGAAACGTTGTTATGTAATCCGGAGACGACGACGTGTATCATGTTATAGTGCTTTAGATTGCAATACATAAACAGCATTCTTTATAAGTCTTATGACTGTTTGATTGTGGGTCAGACTATCACGACTGTTGGCTTTATACTTGTTTAACTCATAGCTTGCTTTGCCAGACTCTCTTAGGTCCTGGTCACATGGCGAATTTGCCTTGGGAGAGGCACAACTCCTGGGCAGATTAAACGGGCACGATCATACAGAAACATCTGGGAAGCGTCGCCCGCCCGTCCCCAGTCCGTAGCTTACAGCCGAAGATCCGGA
Organism: Gekko japonicus; assembly: GCF_001447785.1. NCBI lineage: Eukaryota > Metazoa > Chordata > Lepidosauria > Squamata > Gekkonidae > Gekko > Gekko japonicus. The sequence continues at coordinate 45,427 of NW_015176121.1, read as the reverse complement.
CTTAAAAAGCACCAACCACGAGCTACTAGCAAATGGTTTGCCACGGGCTGCAGATGAACTTTCATCTGATCACCCCAGCACACTCCTTTTGCCCCATTGAAGCGCTGCAAGAACCACGCGCTGACGAAAACAACGCGGTTTGCCACCGTCGCATCTGATCGCGTTGCAGCGGCTCAAATTGCGACAGTGCTAATAGCCACGCCTCCTCCCCACGTTATCTGGCCCGTGTGACTGGAGCCTGAATCACTCAGCCATTTCATGTGTTAACTTGGGTCCTAGGCTCAGAACTCTGAGCATGAGATTTCTGTGGTGAATGTCAAGAAATCACAAGTAGGCTTGCAGCTTACAGAGCTAATGTTTTAAGCATGTTTTTATTTTAAGTTTAAAAAAATGTATTTGTGTCCTTTATACATTTTATATCTCTGCTACCTGGCATTACATTTTATGACACGCGTGGCCCAGCCCTACAAGGTCTCATTTAAGTCAGATCCGGCCCTCGTAACAAATGAGTTCGACACCCCTGCTCTAGAGTTTCCAGGGCAAGAGACGCTCGGAGGAGGCTGCTTCCGCATAGTGACCTTGGACTTCCTTGGTGGTCTCCCATCCTAATACAAACCGGGCTGACCCTGCTTAGCTTCCGAGAGCTGACGAGATCGGGCTATACCTGGGTTATCCAGGTCAGGGTAGACAAGTTACAACCGGGTAGTTTTCATTTGAACATTAGGTGCTTGAAGAAGAGAGCTTTGACTCTTGAAAGCTTATAACTATGAAACTCTGGTTGGTCTCTAAGGTTCTACTATACTTGGATTCAACTGTAATGATGAGAGACGTTGGACTGTGGAGCCCATTGCTTAGGGGTGGTGGGCTCTCCCTCACTGGAGATACTCAAGCAGAGGTTGGACAGTTATATATATGACAGGCATTGCTCTGTTTCAGATTTCCTTCACTGAGAAACTGGTATGTTCTATAACTCTCCTTCTTACTCTATGATTCTATGGAGGACATCCAAAGATAGAACGCCCCTAATCGACGGATGGCCAGCCTTGACGTGTGACCCTCCATTGAGGGTATCTACTACCCAAAGGAATCTCAGAGCGGCTTACAATCTCCTTTTACTTCTCCTCCCCACAGCGGGCACCCTGTGAGGTAGGTGGGCCTGAGAGAGCTCTTTTTGAGAACTGCTCATGAGACAACAGCTCTGAGAGAACTGTGGCTTGCCCAAGGTCACCCAGCAGCTACATGTGGAGGTACAGGAGGTGCCACAGGAGGTGGTGGCAGCTACAAGCATGGATGGCTTCAAGAGGGAATTGAGTAAATATATGGAGCAGAGATCCATCGGTGGCTATTAGCCACAAGGTATAGATAGGAACTCTGGGGCAAGTGATGCTCTGTCTTCTTGGTTCTTTGAGGGGGGCAACAGTGGGAGGTCTTCTAGTGTCCTGGCCCCACTGATGGACCTCCTGATGGCACCTGGTATTTTTGGCCACTGTGTGACAGAGTGTTGGACTGGATGGGCCATTGGCCTGATCCAACATTGGCTTCTCTTATGTTCTTACGAGGAGTGAAGAATCAAACCCGGTTCTCCCCGATAAGAGTCCGAATTGCGTCCACATACAGCTATAAACGTAATTAAAAATGAATGAAACTTTTGAAACAAAGCTGAAAACACGGGAAATTGCACTTCTGTTGGGTTTGAAAATGTCCACTTTATTTTGATGTCCATATAATGTACAACCCAGTTTTACAGATTAATGTTAGTGGAAATAGCGGTCAGGGCTGTGTAGGAACTGTTTCGTGTTTAGTTTGGGTCCATATTTGATACTTCTGTGCCCTGGCACGAACTACAGCTCCCAGCATGCTGTGTTCTCAAGGGGGGGGGGACTCTCTCATGCTACAGCCATTTCTTCTGCTACCATTCTCAACTCCATTACTCTAGTGTTCATAAACACTCAGATCTGATGTATTGGTCAACTGTTGCAGGCACCGTTCGGATCGTTGTGGAATGATGGTAGAACACGTTGGCGCCATCATTTGCATGCTGGAGTCACGAAGGCCACGGGTAATCCCGAAGCAGTCACACATCTCTAGCTGATGCATAAATTGAGGCAAAGTATGAAAAATGCTTGTCTGAATCAGCTCAATTTATTTCTCTTTTCCCCCCGCCGGCTCGGGGAGGAACAATTGGGAATTCAAAATCAACTGAGAGACGTGAACATTTGGGGAGCTGATTCTGAAAAATGTCCTGGGAAATTAGAGTGTTCTCCCACTGGTTTCTTCGTAGTGTGATTCTTAACGTCAGATTTATGCCTGTTTATTCTTTTGCCTATGGACTGGCCTGTTTGTCCCATGTAGAGAGGGGAAGAGCATTGCTGGCATTTGATGCATGAAGACTGTTGGAAGAAGAAGAAGAGATTGGATTTATACCCCGCCCTTCACTCAGAGTCTTCGAGTGGCTTACAAACTCCTTTCCCTTCCCTTCCCCACAACAGACACCCTGCGAGGTAGGTGGGGCTGAGAGAGCTCTTTCAAGAATTGCCCTTTCAAGGAACAGCTCTTGTCAGAACTATGGCTTGCCCAAGGTCTTCCAGGAGCTGCAAGTGGAGCAGTGGGAAATCAAACTTGGTTCTCCAAAGTTAGAGTCCGGGCACTTAACCACTACACCAAACTGGAGAAGGAGACTGGATTTATACCCCACCCTTCACTACCCAAGGGAGTCTCGGAGTGGCTCACAAACTCCTTTCCCTTCCCCTCCCTACAACAGACACCCTGTGGGGTAGGTGGGGCTGAGAGAGCTCTTGACAGAAACTGCTCTTTTTCAAGAACAGCTCTTATCAGAACTACAAAACCAAAAAAAGACCCACGGTAAGTAGGAAAACCAACATACAACATACAACAAATACCATGCACAGATGATTATAACATAACATTTATATTTTTGGAAAAACATTTTTACAATAATTTCTTCTTATATAATTATTCATCTTAATCACAATATACAATATAAGAAATATCAAAAATATCAAATATCATCTCCACAGAATCTTAATAGACAATGTACAACCTTATAATTAATATTAGTCCTCCTCTGTTAAACGTTTCAATAGGGAGGACTCCTTAAAGTCTCTTTATAACATGTGCTCTGTCTTCGGCTTGCGATGGGCCTCCTGTTGGAGGAAGACAGAGCACATGTTATAAAGAGACTTTAAGGAGTCCTCCCTTTTGAAACTTTTAACAGAGGAGGACTAATATTAATTATAAGGTTGTACATTATCTTATGAGATTATGTGGATATGATATTTGATATTTTTGATATTTTTGATTAAGATATTTTTGATATGTTTGATTAAGATGAATAATAATATACGTGGAAATTATTGTAAATATATTTTTCATTTCACATTAAGCAGAACTGGGTAGTAGCAGTGGATGTCCAAAACACCCTGAAGACGTTGCTTGTGTGTGTGTGTGTTTGATAAGTGCCAATCAAGTCACTTCTCCCAAGGTCATCCAGCCAGGTGCAAGTGGAGGAGTGGGGAATCAAACCCGTTTCTCCCAGATTAGAGTCCGCTCACTTAACCACGACACCAAACTGGCTCTCGAGGAACAGGTGAATGAACCTGAAATGTTGGTGTTGTTAGGTCCAGTGATTGTTTGTCATGGCTTTGTCAGCATCATGTCTGGCTGGTCCTGATGACCGATCTCCATGCCCAGTTCGAATTTCACATTAAGCAGAACTGGGTAGTAGCTGGATGTCCAAAACACCCTGAAGAAGTTGCTTGTGTGTGTGCATGTGTGTTCGATAAGTGTCACTTCCGACATATGGAGACCCAATGAATTAACATTCTCCAAAGTATCCTATCATTAACAACCTGGCTCAGGTCCCACAAACTGAGGACCATGGCTTCCTTGATTGAGTCTATCCGTCCCATTTTAGGTCTTCCTCTTTTCCTGTTGCCTTCATGTTGTTTACCTTCTCAGAATTCCTGGGCCCTCCACAAAATCCATCTGTGGTTTCACTCCCAAGATGACTTCAAATATCGCTTCTGAGGGCCCTAACCCCCCCCCTTCTGCCTTTGGACAGGTCAGTGCTCTTGGTAACCACTGGCTTCTTCCATTCCTATCATCAGAGCTCTCTACAGTCAGTCTTTTCCTTCCTCCCAGCTCCCTCCCTCCTTTCCTTTGAAGTAAACAGAGTAGCAGCGATGGAAAACAAGCTGATATGAGTTGGCGGTGTCAATCCATCACCCAAATTATTTCCCCTCAGGTAAATGCTAAAGCTTGAGGAAGCGTTTCCGTTCCTGATGAAGTGTGCGTTTCCTCGGCACCCAACTTCCAGTGTAATTATGGCTGCTAAGCAGAAGTGGGGGCTTTAAACATTTTGACTCGGATCGAGTTCTTCAGAAGTGTTTAAAGCTCAGGCGAGTTTAGTGCTGCAGCGGCTCGGGGGAGATGTTTTATGGTTTATCATAATGTTTGCTCAGGTGCTTTGGGATACAGATTGGGGTGGAGAGGAGATGGAGAGGGAACCGGGGGGAAAAAGAACCTGTTGGGTTTCCTTCAGAGGGAGTTTGAGCTGCGTTTGTCGGACTGTTTTTACGATTAACCAGAGGACGGGAAAGGCGGGGTCCTTCATTCCGAGCTAACCGTTGCATATGTTCCCAGACGTCCCTGGTGGGTTCAGCGTTATGAAGATTTTGAATCTTCCTCCCTGGTTTTGAATTATCTTCGTTTCTCTCTCGCTCGTCTCTCGTCTGCCTACTTCTTCTTCTTTCTTTTTTTCCCCACCCTCCCCTTTGCCCATCTCCAAAGAAAGCAATAAGCCTGTCAAAGGAGGAATTAATTAACCAAATCAATCAGTCAGTTTTATTAAGGAATTACAAAACCCAAGTGGAACATCAATTATTTAGATAATGGGACATCTCAAAGCCTTTCTTCTCCATTATTGATAAGCCGCTACCCATCATTGTGACTGTTTTAGGACTTATTTAGCTGTGAATGAATCCCCAGTCCTTCAAGCCGTAATGCTTGCCAATCATCTGTGCGATCCACCAATTCTCACTGCTACGGCAGGCCGGGACCGGGAATTACTCTCTTTTGCACACTTAACTCAAACTTATGTTGTGTGCTCAGATCCACGGTGGACATCACTGGATTATCGTTGTCTGAACTGTAAATGTGGGTGGTCAACGTGTGCATGCACGGCCAAGGCCTCTCCTCCCAAACCATGAGCACTTGTATAGGTCATGGGCTGCACATGGGTGGTGCCCTCATTTTGCCAGTAGTGCTCTAGGCAACAGAGAGTTTCCCAAAGGCTCATGGGAATGCTTTCGAAATACTCACCATGACTTTGGTGGTATACAACAGGACTGGGCTAGCAGAAGACAAAGAGATGGGATTTATATCCAGCACTTCACTCGGAGTCTCAGAAGAGCTTACAAACTCCGTTCCCTTCCCCTCCCCACAACAGACACCCTGTGAGGTAGGTGGGGCTGAGAGAGCTCTGACAGAAACTGCTCTTTTTTTTCAAGAACACCTCTGACAGGACTATGGCTTGCGCCAGGGCTTTTTTTGTAGAAAAAGCCCAGCAGGAACTCATTAGCATAATAGGCCACACCCAAAAGCAGATGCTCATTAGCATATTAGGCCACACATCCCTAATGTAGCCAATCCTAATGAGTTTCTGCTGTTGGGTGTGGCCTATTATGCTAATGAGTTCCTGCTGGGCGTGGCCAACTCAGGAGCCAGCCGGAACTCCGTTCCTGTGCGTTCCTGCCCAAAAATAGCCCTGGGCTTGCCCAAGGTCATCCATCAGCTGCGAGTGGAGGAGTGGGGAATCAAACCTGGTTCTCCCAGATTAGAGTCCTTGCACTTAACCATTACACAAAACTGTCTCTCAGTTTGCCAAGGCCCTCAGTTTGCAAGACCTGAGCAAGGGTGTTAATGAGAGGATGTTTTGGAGAACATTGATTCATAGGGTCATCATAAGTAAGAAGCGAGTTGATAGCACTTCACACACACACACACACACACACACACACACACACACAGAGGATATTGAGTGGTGTACGTGTGTGTACGAACTGGTTCTTTTCTGACCAACAACAAAATGCTACAATATTCCTGTTAAGTATGGAGATGATGTCCTGTCTTAAATCTCCAATCCAGATCTGACATAGCAACAAAAAAGGGCTGTCATGTAGAGGATGCTGCAGAGTTGTTTTCTGTTGCCCCAGAAGGTCGAACCGGAACCAACGAGTTGAAATTAAATCAGAAGAATTTTTGGCTAAACATTAGGAAGAACTGCCTGACAGTTAGAGCGGTTACTCGGTGGAAGAGGGTTCCTGGGGAGGTGGTGGGCTCTCCTTCTGTGGAGGTTTTTAAATGCTGATCCTGTGAACTTAGGCAGATCACAGAGAGGGAGGGCAGGAAGGGCTGCCTCAGTGCTAAGGTTTCTAGGTTTCACATATGGCTGCTAGTGACTCAAGCTATTCATGAACAGCCAAACTGCTCCGAAAAACATGAAATGATCTGGTGGGTGTCTGAGCATTCATTTCATACTTCATGGGGATAACAATGTTTTTATTACTCCCTGACTTTTTGGCTTAGCCCCAACATGATAGACTTACATAAGAACATAAGAGACGCCAATGTTGGATCAGACCAAAGGCCCATCTAGTCCAACACTCTGTCACACAGTGGCCAAAAATACCAGATGCCATCAGGAGGTCCACCAGTGGGGCCAGGACATTAGAAGCTCTCCCACTGTTGACCCCCCCCCCTCCCAAGCACCAAGAAGACAGAGCATCACTTGACATGTGATTGCATGATTTATGTATTTACGTGAGTGCTGTCATGTAGCACTTATGGTGCCCCGGCAGAGGTGGTTTGCCATTGCCTTCCTCTGCAAAGTCTTCCCGGGTGGTCTCCAGTCCAAGACTTATGGCCACCCCAACAAGGGGCTTTCAAGGCAAGTGAGAAGCAGAGGTGGTCTGCCATTGCCTTCCTCTGCAGAGTCTTCCTTGGTGGTCTCCCATCCAAGTACCAACCCTGCTTAGCTTAGACTTACGGTGACCCCAGCAAGGGGCTTTCAAGCCAAGGGAGAAGCAGAGGTGGTCTGCCATTGCCTTCCTCTGCAGAGCCTTCCCTGATGGTCTCCAATCCAAGACTTATGTAGACCCCAGCAAGGGGCTTTCAAGGCACGTGAGAAGCAGCGGTGGTCTGTCATTGCCTTCCTCTGCAAAGCCTTCCTTGGTGGTCTCCCATCCAAGTACCAAACCTGCTTAGCTTAGACGTATGATGACCCCAACAAGAGGCTTTCAAGGCAAGTAAGAAGCAGAGCTGGTCTGCTGTTGCCTTCCTCCGCAGAGTCTTCCTTGGTGGTGTCCCATCTAAGTACCTACCTTGCTTAGCTTCCAATATTTGACAAGACTGGACTACATCATACCATTTGTCAGCTTGCTGCCATTGTCATTCCGGTTCCTGTCTAGTTTCCTTCACCACCACCACCCCTCTCATTCTTTGTTTACTTGAGTTATGTTATGTAGTCCGCGGAACTCGCCAAGGTTGTGCAGCTGGGTGTAGGAGGGAAGCTTCGCCTAGAATGTTTTGGGTATCTAGCATGTGAACTGAACCTGTGTTGACATTATAGAACTGTTGCGTTCCCATGCAATGGGCACGAATTGTATGATCTATTCCCGCCAGCGGGAACTGGGCTCATTGGTCCTTACCTGGTTCAAATGTCTATATTATGCCTTCCCTGGTTACCTGTAGTTATTCCTAACAATGTCCTGTTCTGGTTAAACCAACGCTTTGAAATAAACCTTGCTTGCTTTTCAACGTGGAGTTATTTTGAATGCTTGGGATCCAACACCATTCCACATCCAGAATGCATTACTTATAATGTATCACCTGGCAAAAAGCCATCCGTATTTACCTTGATTCAAGACCAGCAGTGCCTCAGAGATCAACAAGATTATTTGGGGTATGAGCTTTTGAGCGTCAAAGGTCCCTTCGTCACATACCTGTCAAGGGGAGCTATGGCTCTTGAAAGCTCATATTGCAAATAATCTTAGAATTATAGAATCGTAGATTTGGAATGGACCTTCAAGGCCATCTAGTTCAACCCCCTACACAATGCAGGAGATTCACAAATGCCCCCACACATACCCAGTGACCCCTGTTCAAGTGCAAGGAAGGGCCACAAGAACTCCATGAAATTGCTGAGTGGTCGGGTTAGAATGGATAAAAGGAAGTACTTTTTCACCCAAAGAGTGATTAACACATGGAATTCACTGCCACAGGAAGTGGTGGCGGCTACAAGCATGGACGGCTTCAAAAGGGAATTAGATAGGCATATGGAGCTGAAGTCCATCAGTCGCTATTAGCCACAAGGTATAGATAGGGGCTCTGGGGCAAGTGACGCTCTGTCTTCTTGGTGCTTGGGGGGGGGGCAACATTGGGAGGGCTTCTAATGTCCTGGCCCCACTGGTGGACCTCCTGATGGCACCTGGTATTTTTGGCCACTGTGTGACAGAGTGTTGGACTAGATGGGCCTTTGGCCTGATCCAACATTGGCATCTCTTATGTTCTTATGTTCCATGCCTCGAAGATGACAAAAAACCTCCAGGATCCCCAGGCAAACTGGCCTGGGGAAGAATTGCTTCCTGACCCCAAAGTGTTGATCAGCATTTCCCTGGGTGTGCAAGGAAGGGCCACAAGAACTGAGCACTGATGCAGCCCTTTCCTGCCTCCCCTCTCATGATCTGCCTAAGTTCACAGGATCAGTGTTGCTGTCAGATGGCCATCTAGCCTCTATTGGAAAACCTCCAAAGAAGGAGAGCCCACTACTTCCCGAGGAAGCCTGTTCCACTAAGGAAAAAGGCTCTGCCAGGAAGTTCTTCCTAATGTTTAGCCAAAACCTCTTTTGATTTAATTTCAACCCATTGATGCTGGTCTGACCTTCTGGGGCAGCAGAAAACAACTCTGCACCATCGTCTAGATGATGTCCTTTCAGGTATTTGAAGATGGTGATCATATCCCCTCTCAGCCATCTCCTCTCCAGGCTAAACACACCCAGCTCCTTCAGCCTTTCCTCATAGGACTTGGTCTCCAGACCCGTCAACATCTTTGATGCTCTCCTCTGGACACGTTCCAGCTTGCCTATATCCTTCTTAAACTGTGGTGCCCCAAACTAAAGACAATACTCTAGGGTGAGCTCTGAACAGAGCAGAGCAGAATTGGTCTCTATGGTATTCCGTAGACTCGAGTCTTGCTACCCATTGACACCCTATTCATTTTTCGAGGGAAACATCTTGTTTCTCCTTCATTGGCTGAGATGCCATGGGAGAAGGCCTCTGTTCCCCAGATGGCTGTGTGGCTACCCCTGCAGAACAGCAGGGAGATCGCCAGTTCATTCACGTACCGCAATCATTATTTTGGGTCGCTGCATTTACCTACGACAGATTTGAATAGCTGGAAGACAAAAGGGCCCTGCCGTCAGCTGGCGTCCCCTCGGTGTTTTAATTCCTCAATCGTTGCCTGTTCATTAGAAGAAACTAAACACAAGAGACACATTAGTAAGTGGGAGCTCTTTCATCCTCATTTTTCTCAATTTGTCGCCCACCGTATTATTTCTCCTGCCAGCCCCCTTTCCCAGACATGTCTGATTTCTCATTGTTTCCTCCACCTCTCATTTATTTTTTAGTGTTTTCGCACAACACTTTCTCCAGACGATCTCATTAAGGACCGGACTAATGAACCTCCTGTTTCTTAGCGGTGGAGCGGGTTATAAAATGCAGGAGCCTCCGTCGGCATTATATAAAAAAAGGGGGAAGCGGCTCCATTTACCGCAATGGTGGGATGTTGATTTGCGTCAACAGATTATATGAAGAATAGTTACTGCGCAGTGGGAAATAATCACGGCTCGGCAGCGTTTTCCCCACCTCCGAAAGCCAATCATCTGTCTCTTGTTCTGAAGACTTTTTTCCCCTCCTTTTTTGCAATTAAGAAAAGCCAGCCAACTTCTGTTCAGTTTAAGACTTGTTCTGAGATTACTTTTAGAATGGGCAAGAAGTCACCAAACAAACCAGGGGAAATGAAATTTATATGACGGATTGTGGGGAAGTAAATAGGAAAGGGAGAGGATATAGTTTCTTCTTCTTCTTCTTCTCCTCCTCCTCCTCCTCCTTTTTCCTCTCCTTCTCCTTCCTCCAAACATCTGCTTTGGGTAAAGCTGTTACAGGTGACAGGACTATCTAAAAATTCCAAGAAGAAGAAGAGGAGGAGGAGGAGGAGGAGGAGGAGGAGGAGGAGGAGACTGGATTTATACCCCGCCCTTCACTACCCAGAGGAGTCTCAGAGCAGCTTACAAACTCCTTCC
>NW_015176121.1:29387-35004 GCF_001447785.1 Gekko japonicus | reverse complement strand
CTGACAGAAACGGCTCTTTTTCAAGGACAGCTCTTATCAGAACTATGGCTTGCCCAAGGTCATCCAGCAGGTGCAAGTGGAAGAGTGGGGAATCAAACCCGGTTCTCCCAGATTAGAGTCAGCGCACTTAACCACTACACCACTACAGCAAAGAATAGCACATTGCTTGATAACAGGAAATCCCATGATTTCCATTGAATACGTAGCTCTGTCGGGGCATATATTTCCTCTTGATGATCTTGTAACCCAGAGACTTAATTTGTCGCATGGTGTCTTCTTTACACTGGTTTTTAAAACCCCTTGAAACACAATGAATAATTGAAACAGACAAATTGGATGCTAAAAAGGTAATTATTTACAGGAAAGGACCGGGACTCCTGTCCCATCAGACACATACATAGGACACAATCAGGGCTCTTTTTGTAGAAAAAGCCCAGCAGGAACTCATTAGCATAATAGGCCACACCCAACAGCAAAACACATTAGCAGATTAGGCCATACCCCTGACAGCACCGCTCATTCACATATTAGGCCACACCCCCATGTTACCAGAAGTGTGGTCATCCAGCCACACCCACCTTTCCCTTCTTATTCTGTTGACCTTGTTTGTTGTCAAAACCCAGGGCCTTTTTTTGTAGCAGGAACTCCTTTGCATGTTAGGCCACACACCCCAAATGTAGCCAATCCTAATGAGTTTCTGTCATTGGGTGTGGCCTATTATGCTAATGAGTTCCTGCTGGGCGTGGCCAACTCGGGAGCCAGCCGGAACCCTGTTCCTGTGCGTTCCTGCCCAGAAATAGCCCTGGGACACATTCCACATTCTAGAAGAGCAATGTTCAGGTCCAGCAGCTCCTTAGAGACCAACATGATTGGTTTTTAAGTTGCTACTGGACATCTGCAGACCAACAGAGTTACCCACCTCATACTATTCCAATGTGTAGTTATTTGGGAAGTTATCACTCCTGCGGTTTTGTTTGCTTATATGTTTTGAACTTGAAAAAAGTAAAACTGTGAGAAAAGACACACTAAAAATAATTATAGTCTGTCTGTGTGATTATTATGAAAAAGACACGTGCAAGAATACAAAAGTACAGTTATTTGAACCTGTGCCGATACAGTCTAATAACATTAGAACGCACAGAAACGAAGTCCAAATCAACTACAGTCTGATAACAGAAATAAAGTCCAAGCTATGAAAATGAACTCCAAATCAACAACGAAGATTCCAGATATGTCTTTCTTTCCGACAATCTTCTTCATAGGTGGACAATGATTATCTTTGGTAACAGACTAACAAACACCTGGGATTTGGCACTCTGAGAAGATTCATTCTCCTTTTTTTTCCATTTTGTTCCAGGGATGCTTTTCTGCTGTTTTGTCTCAAGTACACGGTGTTGTGGTTCTCCCTTGGACTTGTTCTGGGGTCCTTCAGTCTCTGCTGATCTTTTCTCTTTCTTCTGGGTCCGGGCAAGTGGATCACCTTCTTCTTCCACTGTGGATATGAAAACAGGTTTGGGAACAAGAAGCCCTCCAGTATCCTTATTGGTGGTGGTTGGAAGGGCCGTCAAGTTGCAGTCCATGTATGGCAACCCCATAGGGTTGTTAAGGCAAGAGACATTCAGGGGTCCTTTGCCACCGCCTGCCTCCTTTGCAAGAGTTCCTGGACTCCCTCGTCTTCATCCAATGCTTCAGCATGCACTTAACTGCTCAGCCACAAAACCACCACCATTACCTTCTCCTTCTTTTTATTCTCCTTATTCTCCTCCTTCTCCTTCTCCTCCTTCTCCTTCTCCATCTCCTTCTCCTTCTTCTCTTCTTTATTCTCCAACTCCTCCTCCTCCTCTTCCTCCTTCTCTTTCTTCTTCTTCTTCTTCTTCTTCTTCTTCTTCTCCTTCTTCTCCTTCTCCTTCTCCTCCTGTTGTGAACTCATATGAAAAGCAATGTCTTGTTTGGCTCTCAGTTAAACCCATATCTGGTGTCTAAATATTTTTCCTTTAGAGGGCCTGTGACCAAATGCCCCAGCATAAAGTAAGGAAGGGCAAAGTCAAGGTGCAAATTGCATCCTTGGTCATTTAAATGTTAAACCGGGATGCATAAACGAGATTCTTGAAGGAACATTAAAGCATGATATCTTAAAACAAAACAAAACAAAACAAAACAAAACCACCCGGTATCACTGAACATACGGGTATAACCAAGGTGGAAGCTATTATTTCTGGAAGGAATGGTCTAATTCCAACCATAATTTTGATTCTGACTTAGAGAACCATAATTACGTGGATTAATATGTCTGAACTGATCTACGACATGTTTATGTTACTCTTCAGGGTGGTCTTTTATTGTTACCGGTGAGAAGGTTAGTCATAGGGTTTTAACACACACACCCCCGCGCGCGGTCTGCCTACCTCCAGGGGATGGGAGATAGGGTTGCCAGATCCAGTTGGGAAACTCCTGGAGATTTGGGGATGGAGCCTGGGGACGGAGACCTCAGTGGGGTACAGTGCCATCGAATCTACCCTCCCAAGCATCCATTTTCTCCAGGGTAACTGATCTCTAGAGTCTGGAGAGGAGCCGTGGTTCTGGGGGATTCCTAGATGCCACCATGGAGGCTGACATCCCTAGTCAGGCAGAAAAAGAGTACACTTTATGGCAGAAAGATGAGGTATGATCAAAAGATGACAAACTTAAAAAAGAACAACAACAACAACCTACCTCGTTTGGCGTAGTGGTTAGGAGCGTGGACTCTAATCTGGGAGAACCGGGTCTGATTCCCCACTCCTGCACATGCAGCTGCTGTTGTGACCTCGGGTCAGTTACAAGTTCTCTCGGGGCTGTTCTTTCACAAGCAGTTCTCGAAAGAGCTCTCTCAGCCCCACCTGCCTCACAGGGTGTCAGTTATGGGGAGGGGAAGGGAAAGGAGTTTGTCAGCCGCTCTGAGATTCCTTCAGGTAGTGAAGGACGGGGTATAAATCCGTCCATCCTCCTCCTGTTCTTCTTCTTCATCCTTTTCTGCCTAGTTTGCTGTAGTGGTTAGGAGCAAGGTATCTAATCCGGGAGAACCGGGTTTGATTCCCCACTCCTCCACATGCAGCTGCTGGCATGACCTTGGGTCAGCCACAAGCTCTCTCAGAGCTATTCTCTCAAGAACAGTCCTCGAAAGAGCTCTCTCAGCCCCGCTTACTTCACAGGGTGTGTGTTGTGGGAAGGGGAAGGGAAAGGAGACTGTAAGCCACTCTGAGACTTCTGCGGGTAGTGAAGGGCGGGGTGGAAATCCATCCATCCTCCTCCTCCTCCTCTTCTTCTTCCTCTCCTCCTCCTCTCAAAATCCGCAACCATAAGTCTGCTGTGACTTGACAGCGCTTTCCACCACCATCATCTGTTACTGAATTTTTAAGCCCCTGACCTTGACAGATCTTAAGAGAGCATAAGAGAAGCCAATGCTGGATCAGGCCAATGGCCCATCCAGTCCAACACTCTGTCACACAGTGGCCAAAAATACCAGGTGCTATCAGGAGGTCCACCGGTGGGGCCGGGACACTAGAAACCCTCCCACTGTTGCTCCCCCCCAAGCACCAAGAATACAGAGTCCCACTTGCCCCAGACCGAGAGTTCCTATCTTTACCTTGTGTCCAATAGCCACTGATGGACCTCTACTCCATATGTTTATCCAATTCCCTCTTGAAGCTGTCCATGCTTGTAGCTGCCGCCACCTCCTGTGGCAGTGAATTCCATGTGTTAACCACTCTTTGGGTGAAGAAGGACTTCCTTTTATCCATTCTAACCCGACTGCTCGGCCATTTCAGGGGATGCCCACGAGTTCTTGTATTGTGAGAAAAGGAGAAAAGTACTTCTTTCTCGACCTGCTCTAATCCATGCATGATCTTATAAACCTCGATCATGTCACCCCTCAGCCATCGTTTCTCCAAGCTAAGGAGCCCCAAACGCTTTAACCTTTCTTGGAGGCTAAGCAGAAGCAGGGTCAGCTCTGGCTAGTATTCAGATGGGAGACCACCAAGACTCCCTTTCAACTGTGGAGTCCTATGAGCAAAAATTCTGCTTTGTGAGCTACTGGCATTAAAGTTGTGAGCGATCCATTTGGCTGCTGCATAAATTAGTTTGCTCTGGAGCCACCCTTCCTGAGCTAAGACCAAAATGTATCAGCTGAAGGCTAAAAAACTGTGAGCTTGCTCACATGGACTCAGCTTAGAGGGAACACTGGAGGCCACCAAAGAAAACCAGGGTCGTGATTTCCTTGAAACCGGGTCGTCATAAATCAGCTGTGACTCAATGGCAAAAACAAACAAAATCCTCAAAACACCCCCCTTTTAATTTAGCAAAGAACAGATCACCGAGTCTTTGCTTTTGATTCTATCACAGCAATTTCCCCCACCCCGTTAAAATGGAAGTGTTTCCCGCAAGTTACTTCCGGCGAGGCCAAAGGAACATTTCAAAAAGGTGCTTTAGAGGGATAGCGCCCTCTGTCCTTTTCTGGTGTCAGCGTCTGCTCACCAAGAAGGACGCCGTAGACAATGAAAAGTCAACGCTGCCCTGCCGCGCTTCTCTGACAGCCAAACGGCCATCTCAACAAATGTCCACGCACTGAGCCATAGAGAAACTGCATCATTATGTACAGTTACCGGCCTTATTACCTCTCCAAATGTTTGCTGAAATTTTGACTGGGCGACCATCTGGGCTGTGAATTTTACGGGTGGAGAGTCGCTTTGAGCTCCCCCCCCTTCCCTCTCATTCTTCTTCTCTTTAATGTTTAACCAGTCAAGTGAGCATTCCAGGTCAACTGAGAGGGGATATTTGGGGGATATTACAGATCTCAAGGGCTCCTCAGAAGTTTCTTCCCCCCCCCTTTCCAAGAAAGGATCCAAGGGATAATTTGCCATCTGTCCAAAGGGCTTCTCTAATGTACCTTTTCCTCTCTGCTTCTCCCCCAGCCCTTTCCTTGATGATTCGGTGTAACAAGTTCCTTTCTTCTAGTCTACTTAGTTGCAATGATAGACATTGGGTAGTTCTGCATCGGGCATTTGCTCCACATTTTCTTGCCATTGAGGAAAAGGTACAGCTCGAACCCACATTCAGATACCTCGGGGCAAGTACTGACTGCAAAGTCACCCCTGAACGACCATAAATCTATGCAGACCAACATAACAACATAAGAGACTCCAATGTTAGATCAGGCCAAAGGCCCATCCATTCCAACACTCTGTATCACACAGTGGCCAGAAATACCAGTGCCATCAGGGGGTCCACCAGTGGGGCCAGGACACTAGAAGCCCTCCCACTGTTGACCCCCCCAGCACCAAGAAGACAGAGAATCACTCGCCCCAGAGCCCCTATCTATACCTTGTGGCTAATAGCCACTGATGGACCTTTGCTCCATATCTATATATCTAATTCTCAAGTCACCCCCGGTGTGCGGATGCTTAAATCCGCACATCGGGGGGACCTGGGGGGGGAGGGGGAGGTTTGTGCGCACGTGGGGCGGTCCCCACGTGTGCACAAAAATCCTAAATCTGGAAAAAAACATCGGGGGGACGTTTAAATCCCCCCAAAACTCACAGAGCGTCCCCTGCGCATGCGCAGGGAACGCTCTGCGACTGCCGCT
>NW_015176121.1:13398-29309 GCF_001447785.1 Gekko japonicus | reverse complement strand
AGGGCTCTTTTTGTAGCAGGAAGTCCTTTGCATATTAGGCGACACACCCCTAATGTAGGCAATCCTCCAAGAGCTGACAGTAGCCCCTGTAGGAAGAGCTCTGTAAGCTCTTGGAGGATTGGCTACATTAGGGGTGTGTGGCCTAATATGCAAAGGAGTCCCTGCTACAAAAAGAGCCCTGTAAGGTACCATAAAACCCAATGATCAAAGAAAGCGAAAGTGTCATGCAGTGTAGAGGGTACCGCAAAACCCGATGATCAAAGAAAGTGAAAGCGGCATGCAATGCAGAGGGGAATTTCTGTTCCAAGGGAGGGAAGAGGCAATGCAGAATTGCCCATTGCTGCAGCCTCTGTGACGCATATGCAGTGGAGTCGACTGTGTCCCGTCCCATCCCGCCGCAAGACACTCTGATGAAGTTTTTTTATTACCATAACTCAGAGCAGCAAATATCCCATTTGGGCAGCCATAAATATTTCAGTAACATGGCACCAATAACTACAGACCAGTTTCTGCACTCGGATCCCATCTGCGGCTTGCAGCGAAGGTCATTACTACACTAAATTGTTATGTTTCCTTTTTTCTTCTCACCCTGTTTGGCAAGGAATCAGATTTGGGTCTGGTGAAACGAGAATTAAAGTCCTGGATTGGCTGCAGGCGCTCCTGGCAATGCCACGGATTCATGGCCTCAGTCATAATGGACTTCCGCTGAGTCTGAGGATTCAGCAGCTGTTTTGAACCTTCATTTGTTATTTATTGTCATTATGTATTGGCGACAATATTTCCGCCAAATGGTGGGAAATCTGAAAGCGACAATCAAGGCCACAGTTTTTCAGATTAAGGCTTGGATGATCCCAGTGCTCAGACAGGGAGATGGTGATGGAGGAGGAGGAGGAGGAGGAAAAGAAGAAGAGGAAGAGGAGGAAGACAAAGAAGAAGAAGTGGAAGAAAAAGGAGGAAGAGGGGGAGGAGGAAGAGAAGGAGGAGGCGAAGAGGAGGAGGAGAAGAAGAAGAAGAAGAAGAAAGGAGGAGGAGGAGGAAAGAGGAAGAAAGAAGAGGAGGAGGAGGAGGATTTCTACCTTATCCTTCATTACCCGGAGGAATCTTGGAGCAGTTTACAATCACCTTCCCTTCCTCTCCTTACAGATGTCACCTTGTGAGGTAGATGGGGATGAGAGAGTTCTGAGAGGGCTGTGACTGACCCAAGGTCACCCATCTGGCTGCATGTGGAGGAGTGGGGAATCAGACCTGGTTCTCCAGATTAGACTCCACTGCTCCTAACCACCACATCACAGTTGGCTCTCACAGCTGGCTCTCATTACTGCATACAAGGGTAATACCTGGAAAATACTATACAATCTACCTTTCCTTGCCTGTCGGTTTCAATACAATATGCCCATAAAGGTTGATTGATTGGTTGGTTGATTGATGATACAATCCACCTGCAAAGGCTGCCATTTCCTCCAGGGGAATAGATATCAGGAAGCTGGAAACCAGTTATAGTACTGGGGTATCTCCAGGCCCCACCTGGAGGTTGGCAAGCCACCCCACCGCCATGGCCTCCTTACACCCACGTCCCACAACCGTATGTTATAAATGGCCTCCATTCTAGGCCAGCATTTTATGGCGGGAAGTGGGACAACCAACGAGCCGATATCTCTTTAAACTGTGCCGCGCACTTGACAATCGTCCCTGCTATTAAAGAGCTGAACAGAAGCCCTCTGGAAGTGCCGGCATTGTCTCCATTGTCTCCGGGTCATGCCCTGCATAATGCTCTCGGCTTCTGTTAGTGCCAAAGATAATCGGAACACATTCTGCGCGCACCAGAGCGCCCCTTAATCACCCAGCTGAGGTTCAAGAGTCATGTCGCCGAGAAGCGCTCAAGACAGAGAAGCTGGTGTTCCTCACGCACGAAGCGGCTCGAAATAGCAGCCTGCGTCTATGCGCTCTTCCCAACCATCGGCGTGAGCATGATGTAACTGCTCGCTACCTTACGCAACCCCGAGGGCCTGTCTAGCGCTGCAGATATGCGGCAGCCAAAGATAAGAGGCCCCTCGTGTTTCTCCTATTACATTCTGTCTTGGAGATCTCAATCGCAGCCTAAGCATGACGCGCAACACACAAAGTGGCACAACTGTTGCTGGGAAAGCAGGGCACCGTCACAGATCTGAGTGACCACAGCCATACCCCACAAACAATGCAGGGGTCATGGAATTCACTGCCACAGGAAGTGGTGGGTGCTACAAGCATGGACGGCTTCAAAAGGGAATTAGATAAGCATATGGAGCAGAGGTCCATCAGTGGCTATTAGCCACAAGGTATAGCTAGGGGCTCTGGGGCAAGTGATGCTCTGTCTTCTTGGTGCTTGGGGGGGGGTCAACAGTGGGAGGGCTTCTAGTGTCCTGGCCCCACTGCTGGACCTCCTGATGGCAATGGTATTTCTGGCCACTGTGTGACACAGAGTGTTGGACTGGATGGGCCTTTGGCCTGATCCAACATTGGCGTCTCTTATGTTCTTATGTTCTTATGTCATTTTGTAGAAAAAGAGGGAACTCATTAGCATAACTCATTAGCATATGCCACACCCCCTGACATCAGGGCAGCCTGCGTCTATGAGCTCTTCCCAACCATCGGCGTGAGCGTGATGTAACTGCTCGCTACCTTACGCAACCCCGAGGGCCTGTCTAGCGCTGCAGATATGCGGCAGCCAAAGATAAGAGGCCCCTCGTGTTTCTCCTATTACATTCTGTCTTGGAGATCTCAATCGCCGCCTAAGCATGACGCGCAACACACAAAGTGGCACAACTGTTGCTGGGAAAGCAGGGCACCGTCACAGATCTGAGTGACCACAGCCATACCCCACAAACAATGTAACAAAGCTCCTGGACATGTAGATGCACAATCATATTTTTGACTCTTCTATCGAAAATACCACACTCGTGCAGCCTCAATTTGACTTGGGGCTGTGCAGGGAAGGCAGAGGGCATTGAATCCTTCAACCTATACTTGTTTTGGTGTAGTGGTTAAGTGTGCGGACTCTAATCTGGGAGAACCGGGTTTGATTCCCCACTCCTCCATTTGCACCTGCTGATGTGACCTTGGGTCAGTCACAGGCTCTGGCACAGCTGTCCTTGAAAAAGAGCAGTTTGTGTCAGAGTTCTCTCAGCCCCACCCACCTCACAGGGTGTCTGTTGTGGGGAGGGGAAGGGAAAGGAGTTTGTAAGCCGCTCTGAGACTCCAAGTGAAGGGCGGGGTATAAATCCAATCTCTTCTTCTTCTTCTTCTTCTTCTTTTTGTCCTTCAGAACCAGATTGTCCACCTTGCTATCAGCATTTTTAAAGGTAAGACTACGTACAGTTTTAAAAATATAGTCGAGGAATGGCTTTTAAATGCCGATCCTATTTAGAGGCTGAAGGGTTCAACTCCCTCTCCTGGAGGCAGATTGCACAAGTCTGCAATGAGTGTTTTAGGGACAAACCAAGCCATGTGATCTTTATCTTGTGTGTCTGTAACCCTAACAAACTCGTTGGTTCTGGTCCAACCTTCTGGGGCAACAGAAAGCAACTCCGCAGTTTGGTGTAGTGGTTAAGTGTGCGGACTCTAATCTGAGAAACAGGTTTGATTCCCCACTCTTCCACTTGCTCCGGCTGGATGACCTTGGGAAAGCTGTAGTTCTGACAAGAGCTGTCCTTGAAAGGTCAGTTCTTGAAAGAGCTCTCTCAGCCCCACCAACCTCACAGGGTATCTGTTGTGGGGAGGGAAAGGAGTTTGTAAGCTGCTCTGAGACTCCAAGTGAGGGGTGGGGTATAAATCCAATCTCTTGTTCTTCTCTTCTTAGGGTTACAAAAGTGGTGCATTGGAGGTTTTTTGTTTTGTATTTCCTGCTACTTTTCTACATGTAGGGTCTTTCCATGATGGGGAGTAATGAAGAGAAGCTCTTTTATTTAAGAATTTAAGAAGGATATAGAAAAGTTGGAACGTGTCCAGAGGAGGGCAATGAAGATGGCGAGGGGCCTGGAGACCAAGTCCTATGAGGAAAGGTTGAAGGAGGTAGGTATGTTTAGCCTGGAGAGGAGATGACTGAGCGGTGATATGATCACCATCTTCAAGTACTTGAAGGGCTGTCATCTAGAGGATGGTGCGGAGTTGTTTTCTGTTGCTCCAGAAGGTCGGACCAGAACCAACGAGTTGCAATTAAATGAGAAGAGTTTTCAGTTAAACCTTAGAAAGAACTTCCTGACAGGTAGAGTGGTTCCTCAGTGGAACGGGCTTCCTCAGGAGGTGGTGGGCTCTTCTTCTGTGGAGATTTTCAGGCAGTGGCTAGATGGCCGTCTGACAGCAATGCAGATTGTGTGAATTATTCCTGAGCTAAGACAAAAATGTGTGAGCCGGAGACTAAAAAACTGTGAGCTAGCTCACACTAACTCAGCTTAGAGGGAACACTGGTCAGGAAGCAATTTTTTTCTCCAGGTCTGTTTGACTGGGGATCCTGGAGGGTTGGGGTTTTTTGGCCATCTTCTGGAGCAGGGGCCACTGGGGGTGTGGGAAGGAGGTATTTGTGAATTTCCTGCAAGGGGTTGGAATAGATGGAGGTCCCTTCCAACTCTATGATTCTATGATTCTTGCTGTTTGAAATTGGAGCGTCCCTAGGAAATTCACAGCGGGACTTTCAGTATGTGTTATGCAGGTAACACAAGGATGCATTATGGCTGAGAGTTTATTCCTGTGCACTCCTTCCTCAGTCGATCCCAGTTTCCCTTTTTGATTCATAACTTTTTCTCTCTCCCCCTCCGTCGTTTCCATTGTCTCCTGTCCCCATTTGCCTTCTTTTCATTCTTTGCCTTCCATCAATAATTCACTCTTGTCAGTTGCTGTTATTATGATGTAAGGTGCGAAGAAATGCATTTTCTCTTTGGAGGTTTGAAATGAGCCGAACCTCCACTCTGAGTTTTAAGAAGTTTTTTTCCTCCCCTCTGGGCAGAGATAAGGCCAGGGGGAGGGAAGTCAGTTCAGTTGCTTTCCAGACATACCTCAGCCCACCATCATACAAATGCATTTAGAGTCTAGACTTTTGACAACGGGATGGTCAAAATCCCCCCCCTGGCCAAGCATGGACAAGAGATTTGGAGGTCTTAGATACTAGAGAGGCTAGCAGAAGAAAAATCCTAGAGATGTCAGGTAGAGCTTCACAGACCTGGCCTGACCACGTTAGGGGGAGGGGAAAGGGGAACTGATTAAAAAAACCTTTTTTGCAACAAGGGTCTTGGTTTCATGTTGGGTCCATCAGGGAGACCGAACTCCTAACTGACGTCTGAAGGAGGCAGACGTTGACCATGTGCTGCCCCAGAAAGCTACAGAAAGCTTCAATGTAATGGTAACTCTGTAGAAATTTGTGACTTTCTAAGCTTTACGTCAAAGGTAGAAGGTCAAAGAAGAAGGGGGCGGCAAAGGATGAGATGGTTAGACAGTGTCACCGATGCAACGAACATGAAATGGAGCAAACTTCAGAGGACGGTGGAAGACAGGAGGGCCTGGCATGATCTGGTCCATGGGTTCGCAAAGGGTCGGACTTGACTGTGTGACTGAACAACAACAAAAGCTTTAGGAGCCTTTCCTATTTTAACATCTGATAGGCCATGTAGAGAGAGAGAGACGGAGGATTGATGTTTTGCCCATTTCTTTTGGAATCCCTTGCTTGATCTGGTGCTATGCTAAAAGTATGCTTGTGAACATTTTCCTTTTAATAAATATTTTATAACGTAAAAAGCTGGCCATGGTTCTCTGTGCCAGATAGACCTCCACTGTCTCGGACACACTATTTAAAAAAAAATCCTGTATTGACTTGAGACATTTGCAGTGTGGGGAACTAAAAGCAATTCCTGGGCAAAGGAGTTTCAGAGTTTACGGGCAGTGGCTTAGAAAGTGGATTTTATCAGCAACACCTCCTTGGACACTCTTAGTGAAGGGGAAGATATATGTTCTTAGTAGAACTATGTGTTTCCTCACTAATGATGTAGCTGTGTACACAGTGGAACCATCATTCTGTAAGAGCTGTTATGGAAAGAGCAGTTCTTGAAAGAGCTCTCTCAGCCCAACGTACCTCACAGGGTGTCTGTTGTGGGGAGGGGAAGGAAAAGGAGTTTCTAAACCACTCTGAGACTCTTCTTCTTCTCCTTTTCTTCTTCTCCTCTTCCTCTTCCTCTTTTTCTTCCTCTTCTTCCTCTTCTTCTTCTTCTACAGAACAGGGAAACAGTTGAGGGAAAGTGGGGAGCTACAAAATCCAGACCTGTGGTACTCCTATTTATTTATTTATTTTATTAGATTTATATGAGATTGTTTCCCCAATTACACAACTGAATGAGGTTGAGGGGGCAGATGACGGACAAACCCTCACATTCTAAACCTGAGCTGTTCCAACGAAGGCCTCACGGTTGACAAATCGGCAAGAACAAAAGCCTGCTAGAGTTAAAACGAACCTTCTAAACGACCCTCTTTTCCCTTCCCCTTTAAAATATGTATCATTGCTTAATCTGAAACCCCTCACAGACCTCATTACCGCCAGAGCTGTTTCGGCTTGCTTGTTTCTCTGCTTCAGCCATTGCCTTATTGTGATCCAGGCGGGAATAGAGACGGGCTTGTTATTGTAGTGAGTGAAACTTTGATGCCCCAGCTTCTTGCAGATTTGGAATCCATCCATTGATTTGACTATCTCCCGGCCGCCTCTCACATATGCAAGAGGACCCCCTTTTTGGGAAAGACAAATGCTGCCTGCCCTAGGCATCAACATAAAGCATTTGCAGATCGAATAAGGGGAGACATCACTTGCTAGGGGATGAATGGAAAGGGTATGAAGAGCAGCACAAGAAAGGAATCTGCATGAGACAGCTTCTGGACACAAATTGATCAGTAGCTCAGGTCGGGCATGTTGAACGGACTATGCTGCCGTCTGCGGAGTCAGCTGGTTGGGTTGTCTGGCTGGTTATTCAGACAGCCTGCCACTCTCTGAGGTCTCGAGACACAGATTTCCCCAGCCCTTCTACCTATCTCAACAGAGACAAGATTTTTTTTGGCACGCAGAACATATGTTCTTGCCGAACGTCATTTATGTATGATGTTCTCGCAGAAGTACAGGCATGTGGAGATTTGGATGCTCCCTCCAAAGACGAGTCGGCAGGAAGTAATGTTTGTCTTCTTGTGCCCGTTTCAAGCAAAGTGTGGTCCACAAAACCATGCCTAGGGGCATACGCGCATGAGCATAACTGCTCATGAACATAAATGAGTGCATGAATATCAGTACATAAGAGCCCTATTGGATCAGACCAGTGGTCCATCTAGTCCAGTATCCTGCCTCACACAGTGGCCAAACAGTTCCTCTGGAGGGCAAACAATAGGGCATAGAGGCGGACACCATCATAAAAACATAAGAAGAATCCTGTTGGATCAGACCAGTGGTCCATCTAGTACAAAATCCTGTCTCACACAGTGGCCAACCAGTCCCTCTGGAGGTCCCACAACTGGGGACAGGCCTTCATAAGAACATAAGAAAAGCCCTGCTAGATCAGACCAATATTCCATCCTTGTTAATGTTGCCTTTCTTTAAATTGTTTTAAATGTTTTGTGCTGGATGGCACAAAAGGGAACCTTTGTCCATGGTCCCCTGCTGGCTTTCAGCAGCCCCAACCAAATGTGTTCTTTTCTACTCCGAGGGATAAAAATGACTGTTCCAAAGCTGAGCTGAAACAGACTCCCCCAGAATTCACAGCCTGGTTTGCCAGACAAGGGGAAAGCCATTCACACCTCCTCAGGTGGAGGAATGAGAATGAATTTCTTGGGGATATGCATTAATTAATATAGCCGGGTTGCACAGTCATAGAAGCATGGTATCACAACCCATACCTTGCAAAAGGTAAAACATGCTGTAAACAGACTCCAACCCATACCTTGCAAAAAGGTAAGACATTTATTGAGATAGAGCCAATTCACTTTCATGTGGAAGTCAAAAAGAGAGAGAGAAGATCCATCTAAAGAATACTATTCCCTCATACAAAGATGTCAAACTCATTTGTTATGAAGGCCGGATCGAACATAAATGAGACCTTGCTTGGCCGGGCCATGTGTGTCATAAAATGTAATGCCAGAGGAGATATAAACTTTATAAAGGGTGCAAACACAAAGGGTTTTTTTTACTCAAAACAAAAACATGCTTAAAACATTAGCACTCTTTGCAATATTTTTTTATTTAACAGTGTCTGATAACTGACACCTCTTGCTCTGAATTTTTGCATCAAAATGCCTGTGCTGTTGCAATCTTGAGTATGCTGTTAAGGTTTGTATCTGTAAGCCGCAAACCTACAATGACACAGCAGCAGCGGAACTGGAAGAAGAAGCAGCAGCGAGTCCCACGGCGGGCCTGATAGAAGCCCTCGGGGGGCCTGATCTGGCCCCCGGGCCACATGTTTGACATCCCTGCCCTAGTACAGCTGAGTAGCTAACCCAGTAGCGCATGCATGCAGGTAAGATGACATAGTTTCTAAAAGAGAGACCTGTAGACTCTTGTCTGCTCCTTGCAGGTCCACGAGGAAAGAGAGAGCACAAATGGCACAGGAAGAGAAGGAGGAGTCAGAGAAAAGCTCCCAGGTTAGACTGAGAGAGATATTCCATTCATAAGAACATAAGAGCACTGCTGGATCAGACCAGTAATCGGGTCCTTCATCCTGTCTCAGTCAGTGGCCAACCAGTTCTCCTAGAGGGGCGACAACAGGGCAGAGAGGCTGAGGCCTTCATATGAACATCAGAAGAGCCATGCTAGATCAGACCCGTGGTCCATCTAGTCCAGACCTGTCTCACACAATGGCCAATGAGTTTCTCTGGAGGGTCAACAGCAGGACACAGAGGCCAAGACCTTTAAAGAACATATGAAGAGCCCTGCTGGATCAGAGCAGTGGTCCATCTTGTGCAGCATCCTGTCTCACACAGTGACCAACCGGTTCCTCTGGAGGACTTGTGTCAACAACAAGACCGAGGTTTTCCCCTGATATTGCCTCCTAGCACTGGGATTCAGAGGTTGACTGCCTCTGAACGTGGAGGTTCCTTTTAGGCACCATGCCAAGCAGCCACTGATAGACCTTTACTGTCCTCCATGAATCTGTCTAATTCCCTTTTCAAGGTGACTATGCCTGTGGCCATCATTTCATCTGCTGGCAGTGAATCTCACATTTCAACCACTCTCTATGCAAAGAAATATTTCCTTTTGTCCGTCCCTGGTCTACTCATTAAGAAGACAGCACATACACACATTCAGAGTGATGTAGCGCCCCCTAGCGTCCAGTCACGCTGAATTGCCTTACTCCAACATGAACACAGTAGCAATCAGCATCTTTTCTTCCACGCGACAGTCACCTTGAGACTGGACTACTGTAATGCCCTCTAAATGGGGCTGCCCTTGTTGCAAATCTGGAAGCTGCAGCTGGTGCAAAATGCTGTGTCCAGGCTGTTGATGGGAATCCCTATTTGAGAGCGCATCCAACCTGTGCTAAAGACATTGCACTGGCTGCCGATAGCATACCGGATTCGCTTCAAGGTGCTGGTTCTTACCTTTAAAGCCCTTTATGGCCAGGGACCTACATACCTGAGAGACCGCCTTTCCCCATATGTGCCCCAGAGAGCACTGCATTCAGGGACCCAGAATCGGCTGGCTCTACCAAGTATTAAGGAGGCCAGGCTAGTGACAACCAGGGCCAGGGCTTTTTCGGTGGCGGCTCCACTCTGGTGGAATGAGCTCCCAGAAGAGATCAGGGCCCTGCAGGACCTTCTACAGTTCTGCAGGGCCTGTAAAACGGAGCTCTTCCACCAGGCCTTCGGAGCCACCGCCACTATCACCACCACCACTACTACCAACAACTGTCATCCTATGGTGGGAGAGCCCTGATCCGTTGGACCCTTCAACTACTGGTGGATGCTCCTTCGCTGGACGTTTTCAAGCAGAGGCTGGACGACCATCTTTCGGGTATGTTGTATGTATGTAGGGCTATCTTTCAGTATACTCCTGCAGAGTGCAGGGGGTTGGACTAGATGACCTGCAAGGTCCCTTCCAACTCTAACATTCTATGATTCTATACTGCCTGAGCCAACCACCCAAGACAATTGAAGAAGACCAAAGAGCTGACTATAAAATGAGGAAATTATGTTTGCTAGCACTTTATTATGTTTCCAGTTTTTAACATTATTATTTATATTAAGTGCTCTTGATGATTTTACGCTGCATCAATGGGATTTTATTCTGTTTTTGTGTAAGACACCCTGAGCCAGCCTTGGTTGGGAGGACGAAGTAAAAATTTAATAAATCAAATCAAATATGTGATTTATTTCTTCTGGTACCCCAGGAATGCAAATACAGGAGGTTGTGAAGGGCTAGCAGGCCACAGATTGTGGTTGGCGTGATGCGGACTGTTAAGCAGGTCCCCAATTTTTTTGGGTCTGGGAATAATTGATCTAAAACCAGAATGTCCTGCAACCTGAAGCTTGTTAGCATCCTTGCATTGGAGGAACTGGGATTCTGATAACAATGGATTTGAACATTTCAGTGCCTGTCCTGGTTTTCCTCCGTCTGTTTTTTTATCTAAATAAAAGAGTGAGACAAGAGAGGATGAGCGACACAGCTCAAGTCCTTGCTCTTCATTTTTAAAGAAGTCGGTCAGCGCCTGGGCCTAGCTGTATGTTATAAAGGGCCATAACTTGGTGGTAGAAGATACGCTTCACTTGCAGAACTGGATGGGAAAAGGTCCTAATGCCAAGACTCAGAAAGACACCTGAGACTTATATACTAGAGATGGGCACAAACTGGTTCACAAGCGAAAATTCGGCACAAACTTGGCCCAGTTCGGAGACCCTGAACTGATATTCAGGGAAGGCGCCTTCCTCGAATATTTACCAGAATTTTGCCTGGTTCGGTTTGGCTGTTTGGGCAATTTAAACCTAACAGCTGACCAGTGTGGGTCTACCGCTGAAGCAATTTGGAGTCCAGTGGCCCCTTTAAGACCAACAAAGGTTTATTCAAGGTATGAGCTTTCTTATATAGATGCGCACGGAAGCTCATACCTCGAATAAACCTTTGTTGGTCTTAAAGGTGCCCCTGGGCTCTAAATTGGTTCAGCCTAACAACTGATGGGTGCAACTACCCCACTTTTAGGCTGACATGAAGAAGAAGAATTGGTGTTTATACCCCACTTTTCACTACCTGAAGGAGTCTCAGAGCGGCTTACAATTGTCTTCTCTTTCTCTCCCTACAACAGACATCTTTTGAGATAGGTGGGACTGAAAGAGCTCTGAGAGAACTGTGACTGACCCAAGGTCACCCAGCTGGCTTCATGCTGGAGGAGTGGGGAATCAAACCTGGTTCTCTAGATTAGAGTCCACCGCTCTTAACCACTACACCCAAGTGGGGGGGGGGGAAGCAAAACAGACTGGTGAAATGGCTGCCAGCCATTTCAGCCTAACAGCTGATGGACACATCTGTTCTGCTGTTAAGATTGAATGGAGCACTGTGCATATTGCCCTTAGGTCTTCAGAAGAGGTGGATAGATGAATGGATGGATAAATGGATGGATAGATGGGGAGATAGATGATGGATGGATGGATAGATAGAAGATAGATAGATAGATAGATAGATAGATGATAGATAGATAGATAGATAGATAAATAGATAGATAGATGATAGATAGAAGATAGATGATAGATAGAAGATGATAGATAGATAGATAGATAGATAGATAGATAGATAGATAGATAGATGATAGATAGATAGATAGATAGATAGATAGATAGATAGATAGATAGATAGATAGATGGATGATGGATAGAGGGATAGAGGGATAGATAGAGGGATAGATAGAGGGATAGATAGAGGGATGGGATAGGATGATCAGTGTAGTGTATTGATTAGAGTAGTGTATTGATTAGAGTCATGGACTACGATCTGGGTTCGATTCCCGGGTTTGATTTGCCACTCTGCCATGGAAACTTGTTGGGTGACCTTGGACCACTCACTTTCTCTCAGCCTAACCTACCTCACAGGGATGCTGTGAGGAAAAATGTTGCAGAGGAGAATGAAGTAAGCTGCCTTGGATCCGCAATGAGGAGCAAGATGGGGTTTGAAAGAAGTAAAACAAAATAATTGAACAGAAATATTATAATGGAAATATAGACAATGAAATGCATTGAAGACATACAATGCATAATCTGTGGACTGCGTGTGCATCCTGATAACGAACTTCACAAAAATGTGCCACAGGTGTGAACTGGAACACCTGCGGCAGCAAAAACTGTAGGACAAGTACTGAGTGTGAGGTGTGCCAGTCCTATTTTCCAAAGGGTATCAACCACCCTCACCTGCAGTGCGAAGTGGTACAATCTGGGGTCAGTTTTATGGCTTACCATCTCATCTGCTGGTTTTTATAGACAAATAATGGCCTCACGGTGTTGGCTTCTTGGTTCACAGAGGCTAATATGCCTGGAAATAGGCCCGTGTACAAAACAGGGGCTGCGAGATGTCTTTGGATTCAACAACTCAGGACCTTGGAGAGCTTCTGTACGAGCCTATCATTTGACTCGTGTGCGAAGAGCACTACCTCTTTCTCTAAAGCGGTGTTGGCCGACACAAGGCCCTTTCCAAAGCGTTACCCAAAGCCAGTTCATTTGCCTCTCAGAAGTCCCTCTTTTCGGCATCATCCACAGTGCTAATAAAGCAGTGTGACTTTTCCTGGCAGCGTAGGAGACAGCTGCCGGCCTACCACAGAAGGTTCTGTCTGGGGAAATAGCTCAGCAAGAGCAGCTCAGATGGCCGGCAACCTGCCCGCTCCTGCATCCAAGACAAGAGAGAGAAAGAGAGAGAAAAGAGAGAGCGTTATTGTCGAGGACATAATGACGGTGTCCTTGCTTCCGCACTGTAGGGCCTTCTCCACTGGCACTTTGAGCTGTTCAAATGCCTTGAGAGCTTGGGTAGCTGGCATCTCCTCGGCTCTCAGTACACCTTTTGGGGATGCCATGGTGACAGCGAAACAAAAGGGAGAGGGAGAGAAGTGGAGGAAGACACCCCGTCTCGGTATTAGCTGAAAGCTGGACGGGAACAAAGGGATACCTGGGAGGAAGGATGAATGCAGAGGGTAAAAAAAGGAAAACCTGGTTCCCAATTCAGTGCATTTCTCAGTATGCTTTGCCAGCTTGCAGTGACTGCCGTTTACCTTCCAAGGACAATTCCAGGTGCTGGCAATGGTGTGATTGTTTACAGCAGAGTAACAAGGACATCTGCCTGGGGTGGAGGGGAGCGGGGGTTAGCACTGGCAGTAGGATTGTGTGAACAACAACAACAACAAAATTAGCAGACTCAGAGTCATGTGGCATTAAAAAAACCTGAAGTTCTTGCATATCAGAGGTAAAGCCAGATGTATTAGGAAATCACTCCAGCTGATTCCATTGGCTTTGCTTGGTCACATGCATTTGCCTTCTACCGAGTCGAACCCTTGGCCTATCAAGGTCAATCCTGTCTGCTCTGACTAGTGTAAACCTGGTTCCCAATTCAGTGCATTTCTCAGTATGCTTTGCCAGCTTGCAGTGACTACCGTTTACCTTCCAAGGCCAATTCCAGGTGCTGGCAATGGTGTGATTGTTTACAGCAGAGTAACAAGGACATCTGCCTGGGGTGGAGGGGAGCAGGGAGTTAGCACTGGCAGTAGGATTGTGTGAACAAAACAAAACAAAATTAGCAGACTCAGAGTTGTATGGCATTAAAGAAAACCTGAAGTGGATTCTTGAATATCAGAGGTAAAGCCAGATGTATTAGGAAATCACTCCAGCTGATTCCATTGGCTTTGCTTGGTCACATGCATTTGCCTTCTACCGAGTCGAACCCTTGGCCTATCAAGGTCAATCCTGTCTGCTCTGACTAGTGTTCTATATAATATTGGAATGGTGTTGTTTAATATAGACGTGTTTTAAGGATAGCATGTCTTGATAGATTTGTAAGTTTTATCACCGATAGACTTGTGTGTGTCATTGGTCGATGACTGTAATAAGAATAAGAAAATTCATATTCATTCATAAGGCTGTTATATTTAAAGCAGGAGATTTTTGCTCAGGCTCGCCGAATTAGACGGAAGAATAGGGTACCTTTTAACAAATTTTAACTGGCATAATAGTTTATGTTTACAGTTACAACATGTACCTAATTTTAACCAGTGCAATTAATCTTATGTAACCATTGGAATGTTATGAATTTTCAGATCTCAGATTGTAATAAACTTGACTTGACTAGTGTTCAAAACTGCTTTGGCAAATGCCAAATGGAGGTGTTGGGGTAAGGCCAGGGGAAGGGCAGAGTTTGGGGAAGGTGTGACTGTCACTTTCAGGTGACCCTCTAGCCTGCCTCCCCTAGTCTCTATTGTCGTTACCAGGGGGAAATTCCTAGAGTGCCATTATGTGGAGGTCATGCGTCCTCCCTCTCCATCATTCCTCATGGACGGGCACTGAGGCTGGGAGCTGGGAATTCCCCACTCTGGGTGGGCAAACGGAGGCCTAGCTCTGACTGGCAGTGGCTCTTCATTGCCCGGGGTTGCCGACTTCCAGGTGGGGGTCTAGGGATCACCTCGAGTTTCCACTGATCTGCAAACCATCGAGATCATTTCCCCTGGAGAAGATGGCTGCTTTGACGGATGGACTGCCAAATGGAGGTGTTGGGGTAAGGCCAGGGGAAGGGCAGAGTTTGGGGAAGGTGTGACTGTCACTTTCAGGTGACCCTCTAGCCTGCCTCCCCTAGTCTCTATTGTCGTTACCAGGGGGAAATTCCTAGAGTGCCATTATGTGGAGGTCATGCGTCCTCCCTCTCCATCATTCCTCATGGACGGGCACTGAGGCTGGGAGCTGGGAATTCCCCACTCTGGGTGGGCAAACGGAGGCCTAGCTCTGACTGGCAGTGGCTCTTCATTGCCCGGGGTTGCCGACTTCCAGGTGGGGGTCTAGGGATCACCTCGAGTTTCCACTGATCTGCAAACCATCGAGATCATTTCCCCTGGAGAAGATGGCTGCTTTGACGGATGGACTCTATGCAATCATACCCTGATGAGTGCCCTCTCCTTCCCAAACCCCACCCTCCCTGGTTCCACTCTCCAAACTCCAGGGATTTTCAAACCCAGATCTGCCAACCGGGTACACCAGTGGTTGAACCTGGGACTTTGGGCACACACAGCAAATGTTGTACCACTATGACAGGGCCTTACACGCCTGCGACAAACATTCCATATGTCTTCATTCCTCCCTTTGAAACCTCAACCAGATGGTCCCTATCTACAGGCATTTCCATTTCTCATTTCAGTTTCTCTTTTACGTCAAGGTGTGAATCAGCCTGGGAGGGAGCATTTCCCCTGCCTCCCCAGGATTCGCAAACAGTGAATGGGAGCATCTGCTGTTCCAGTCAAAGTGGAGTATGTGAACAAGGGAAGCTAGATAAGGGAGAGCCAGTTTGGTGTAGTGGTTAGGAGCGTGGGATCTAATCTGGGAGAACCGGGTTTGATTCCCCACCCCTCCACCTGCAGCTGCTGGTGTGACCTTGGGTCAGTCATAAGTTCTTTCAGAGCTGTTCTCTCAGGGGCAGTTCTCGAGAGAGCTCTCTCAGCCCCTCCTATCCAACAGGGTGTCTATTGCAGGGAGGGGAAAGGAAAGGAGATTGTAAGCCTCTCTGAGGCAGTGATCACACACTAAATAATCCACTTTCAGTCCACTTTCAGTGCCCTTTACAACTGGATTTTTGCTGTCTGAACTGGGAAAATCCAGTTTGAAAGTGCATTGAAAGTGGATTATTTAGTGTGTGTGACCACAGCCTGAGACTCCTTCGGGTAGTGAAGGGTGGGGTATAAATCCAATCT
>NW_015176121.1:7764-12127 GCF_001447785.1 Gekko japonicus | reverse complement strand
GCTCCGGAACAAGGGGAGACTTGGCAACCCTAACCTGAAGCTCCTATAAGGAAGGCCGAGTGCCGAAGAATATATTCTTTTGAACTATGGTGCTGGAGAAGACTCTTGAGAGTCCCTGGGACTGCAAGGAGATCAAATCAGCCAATCCTAAAAGAAATCAACCCTGACTGTTCCCTGGAAGGCCAGATAATGAAACTGAAGCTCAAATACTTTGGCCACCCAATGAGAAGGGAGGACTCACTGGAGAAGAAGACCCTGATGCAGGGAAAGACTGAAGGTCAAAGAAGACGGGGATGGCAAAGGATGAGATGGTTAGACAGTGTCATAGATGCAACGAACATGAAATTGAGCCAACTTCAGAGGACGGTGGAAGACAGGAAGGCCTGGCGTGATCTGGTCCACGGGGTCGCGAAGAGTCGGACTCGACTGTGCGACTGAACAACAACAACAACAACAAAACCTGAAGCTCTGGAGAGCCACTGCATGTCAGACTAAACAAAAGTGGCCATGATGGGCCTATGGTCTGATTCAATAGAAGGCGGCTTCATTCGTGTGGTCTAGAAGTGATTCTTTAAGGAGCAGAGCAACATATAGCATAGGACAGGGTGTGGCTCTCTTGGCCCGTACACCCTGGATTTGTTTTTAATAAAGGTGGGGAAACCCATGTACATTGACCCGCGATCCTTAGAGACTGGATAAAACCGTATGATGCAGACTCATACGGGAGAGTTTTACGGATACTGTGGACCGCCAAAAAGAAAAATAAGTAGGTTCTAGATCTTAGAATCACAGAATCTCAGAGTTGGAAGGGGCCCTGCAGGCCATCTAGTCCAACCCCCCGCTCAATGCAGGATCAGCCTAGAGCATCCCTGACAAGGGTTTGTCCAGCCGCTGCTTGAAGACTGCCAGGGAGGGGGAGCTCACCACCTCCTGAGGTAACAGAGTCCTAGAATCACAGAGGCAGAAGGGGCCATGCAGGCCATCTCATCCAATCCCCTGCTCAATGCAGGATCAGCCTAGAGCATCCCTGACAAGGATTTGTCCAGCCGTTGCTTGGGGACATGGGCGGGTGCCGGATTCCACGGACTACCACCGGAAACGCAATCAGAAGCCAGCCCTTGCCCCGCGGTTTCTGGAAACTAGTACCTTGGAGGTACTAGTTTTTAACTCCACATCTTCGGAGGGAAGCCTCGGGTTTGCCATAGGAGCTCTATGCTTCCCAGATGTTGCGGTGTGATCGCGCCCGGAAAATCCGCCTATCATCCGTCTCAGTAGCGTGGCTAATGCTCCGTGTGACCGCAGCCTCTGACTGTCAAAAAGTTTTCCCTGATATCCAACCTGTACCTTCCCGCCCTTAATTTAAACCCATTCTTGTGAGTCTCCTCTCCTCTGCTGCCCACAGGAACAGTTCCCTGCCCTCCTCTAAGTGACAGCCCTTCCAATACTTCAAGAGAGCCATCCTGTCCCCTCCTTAACCTCCTCTTCTCCAGACTGAACATTCCCTCGGCCTTTCCTCATAGGGCTTGGTCTTCAATCCAAGACTGAACTCTCCCTAGAAGCTAAAATGACTCAACTGAGGTCATCATACTTTGGTCCCATCATGAGAAGACAAGAGTCACTGGAAAGGTCAATCATGCTAGGAAAAGTTGAAGGCAGCAAGACAAGGAGAAGACGCAACAGGAGATGGGTTGACTCCTTCAAGGAAGCCACGGCCCTCCGCTTGCAAGACCTAAGCTGGGCTGTTGAAGATAGGATGTCTTGGAGGTCAGTAATTCATAGGGTCGCCAAC
Source organism: Gekko japonicus (assembly GCF_001447785.1). Classification (NCBI taxonomy): domain Eukaryota; kingdom Metazoa; phylum Chordata; class Lepidosauria; order Squamata; family Gekkonidae; genus Gekko; species Gekko japonicus. Next base: position 10,338 of record NW_015176121.1, on the reverse strand, counting down.
TCGATCGCACTTAACTCACATACACATAGACTCGTATGGTAGGTCTGGAAAGTGCCATCGAGTCATGTCCCACTTATGATGACTCCATAGGACTTCCAAGGCAAGAGACGAACAGAGGTGGTTTGCCATTGCCTGCCTCTACATAATAAGCCTGGCCTTCCTTGGTGGTCTCCCATCTAATTAATAAACAGGACTGATCCTGCTTAGCTTCACAAGATCTGAGGAGATCGGGCTAGCCTGGGCTGTACAGGTCGGGGTACAGACTCAAGGGTCGATTCGGGGGGAATCGCAGGGAATCGCCATTCCCCCGGGTGAGGTGCGGGGGAACGGGGCACACGACGAAGCCCCGCCCCCTGCTTCCGGTCGGGGTAAAATGGCGATTTGACGCTCCCTGTAAGTGCTCAGGGTGGACGGGTGTTCCTTACAGCAGTTTGGACTGTATTTCGGTCCAACGCGGCTTCCCCCAGGCAGGGGGAATGACTGGCAGGCATCAAGACCGAAGAGAGAGTTGAGATTGGTGTGATCAAGTCTCGGAGGAGGCTTGTATTACACTTTGATCCCCTCTCCCGAAGCGGGCGAGCGCATTCAGGGGGTGTGGCCTTATGACACACTTCCGGTGATGTCAGGGGGTGTGGTATATGCTAATGAGTTCCCCTAGCTCTTTTTCTATGAAACAACCCCTGTACAGACTCAAATAGTGTTGGAGAAGGCCTTGGTGGTTCTCTAGCCCAATGCTCAGCTAGAACGTTCCTGGTAGATGGCCATCCAGCCTCTGCTCAAAGACATCTAATGAGGGCAAGTTTGCCAACTCCAGGTTGGGAAATCCCTGGAGATTTGGGGGCAAAGTCTTGGAAGAGCAGACTTTAGGGAGGGGAGGGAGCTTAACATGTGATGCCATGGATTCCTTCCCTCCAAAGCAGCCTTTTCCTCCAAGGGAACTGATCTCTGTAGACTAGAGATTGGTTGTAAATAATTCTGAGCAAACTTCAGGTTCCACCTGGAGACTGGCAGCCATAAGTGAAGGAAGGAAGATAGAAACAGATGGTTACAGAGGGAAAATGTTTGAATAACAGAGGGAACTCTCTTTGTTCTTCTTTCCCATGTATATGAGAGCCAGTTTGGTGTAGTGGTTAAGTGCGCGGACTCTAATCTGGGAGAACCGGGTTTGATTCCCCACTTCTCCACTTGCACCTGCTGATGGGACCTTGGGTCAGTCACAAGCTCTGGCACAGCTGTCCTTGAAAAAGAGCAGTTTATGTCAGAGTTCTCTCAGCCCCACCCACCTCACAGGGTGTCTGTTGTGGGGAGGGGAAGGGAAAGGAGTTTGTAAGCCGCTCTGAGACTCCCAGTGAAGGGCGGGGTATAAATCCAATCTCTTCTTCTTCTTCTTCTTCTTCTTCTTCTTCTTCTTCTTCTTCTTCTTCTTCTTCTTCTTCTTCTTCTTCTTCTTCTTCTTCTTCTTCTTCTTCTTCTTCTATGTATACCAGCACCTCATGCATCCAAAGAAGTGGACTCAAGACTATGAAAGTGTATGCAGCCATTGCTGATGTTGTCAAGATGCCACAGGATTTCAATAAACCGTAACGCAGCTTCTGCAACAAGGCCTCTCAAACTCTGTACTTGGCCAATAACACTAATTGTTGTGGTTTGATTGAGCTTCCTTTGTTCTTCCTGTTTTGCCGCAATGGGGGAAATGGCTGAAAAAGGCATCTTTCCCCTCGAAGAAGACACAGCACAGCAAACGGACGGCTGAGCGGAGTCCCGCACAGACTGGAAAGCAAGTGTTTGATAAAACAGAGAGCAGCTCTCAAAACGGGCTTTCTCTTGCTCGCAGACAACCTGTGGATGCTGCACAGCAGGGGTGCTACCTTGACCTCCCTGAACACCTTAGACGGGCTTGCTCAGGCGAGCACAAAACAGACGTTGTGTCCGGGCATCTTTGACAGGCAAAGAAAGCTGGAGTTGGCAGATGAAACTAGCAAAGGGTTGGGGGGGGGGAAGAGAGGACTGCGGCAGAACATAAAAGGAAAAGCCAGGAACAGAAGCCAGAGAAACAACAGATAGTTTGTAAGAACTTAAAATTTATTTACTGCATGGGGGGGGGGACAGTGGGCCTCACCGAAACAGGTTCAAGGGTGGGTTCTTTTGTTTGTTATATTTTCAACCAAGATGGGGGTTTTGAAATTTCTGCCTCAGTCACAAAACTGTCCTGTGCCTGTCTCATACTCCGATTGTCATGGAAGCCTTCAACACCGGTTTTACGCCATCTTAAAATCAAAATAATAGAGTTAACTATGAAACAAAGAGTGAGTGGGGGGTGCCTTGAATGATGAGGAAAGATGGGATATAAAGTTCAGTCACAAAACTGTCCTGTGCCTGTCTCATACTCCGATTGTCATGGAAGCCTTCAACACCGGTTTTACGCCATCTTAAAATCAAAATAATAGAGTTAACTATGAAACAAAGAGTGAGTGGAGGGTGCCTTGAATGATGCGGAAAGATGGGATATAAAGTTATGTAGGTGGGAAGGAAGGAAGGAAGGAAGGAAGGAAGGAAGGAAGGAAGGAAGGAAGG
>NW_015176121.1:3966-7119 GCF_001447785.1 Gekko japonicus | reverse complement strand
AATACAACCTTTGTAAAAAAAAAATTCCTGTCTTGTCCTCATGAGGTATTCAGTTTTGATCATTTTTGTCACTGCTGTTCCTGATGTGTGTGTTTCCTTTATGGCATTTTTACACCATTTTAACGCCATTTGACACAGTGGCAGGCATCAATTTAAATGGTAATATTTCTATTGAATTTCATTAGTACAGTTGGTGGTGGGAAGTGCAGTCAAGTCACAACTCACTCGCGGAGGGGGGGGGGAGATGATCGCAAAAGAAAGAACCCATGTCAGAACCAGATCTTTTTTTAAAAAAAAAAAAACAGACACACAAACAAATTACAGTAGTACTGGGGTTGCCAGATCCAGACTGGAAAATTCCTGTATATTTGAGGGGTAGAAAGAACCTCAGTCGGGTATAACAACATAGACTCCACCTTCCAAAGCAGCCATTTCCTGAAAGGGAACTGATCTCTGTAGTCTGGAAATCAGTTGTAGTTCTAGGAGATCTCCCCTCACCACCACATGGAGACTGGCAAACTTAAACACTACAGACACATCGCTAACTAGAACTCTCCACTCCATGGACTGGAAGACGACTAAGTAAGAATAAATTTAACGGTGGAGTTGTCCTGAGTCTTAGCCTTTCTGGTGGAACTTCAGTTGTCTTTCTTCACGAAGGGTTTAGAAACCCCTGTTGTGTGCCTTTCGGCCAATGGCATAATGGCTTGTATCCAGCACAGGCCGTTGAGTTTTCTTTAGATTTCTGCTAAGGGGTAAGCCATGAGGGGCAAGCCATTCTCTTATGATCTTATAGATAAACATATGGAGTAGAAGTCCATCAGTGGCTATTAGCCACAAGGTATAGATAGGAACTTTCAGGCTGGGGCAAGTGATGCTCGGTTTAATTGCTGCTTGGGGGGGCAACAGTGGAAGGGCTTCTAATGTCCTGGGCCCCACTGATGGTCCATCTGGTATTTTTGGCCAGTGTGTGACAGAGTGTTGGACTGGATGGGCCATTGGCCTGATCCAACATTGGCTTCTCTTATGTTCTTATGACTCCATGGTAGAGCACCTTTGTTGCATGAAAATGGTCCCAGGATCAATCCTCTGGAGTTAAAAAAAACAGGGGACTCATTAGTAGGTGGTTTCAAAGACCTCTGTTTGAAACCCCAGAGAGCTACTGCTGCTCAGGCCATACTGATCTTGTTAGGCCTATGATTTATTTATTTATTTATTTATTTGCATTTTTACCCTGCCTTCCCCACGAACGCGCTCAGGGTGGCTTACACAGGAGCATAAGCCCATACATAAAACAATATAAAACAGTAAAAACCATTAAATCACAACAAACAGATAAAGTGCTCCATACAGACAAGATGGTCTCTGAGGATGGTAACAATCATTTCCTTAGGTGAAATTGTCCTGTCGATGGTCCAAGCCAGTCCAGCAGCATCAGTGCCATGCAAATTTATGGCCATTCATCCGGGGACCACTCCCAACCCCATTGTTTCAGCGGTGGTAGTAGTAGAAGTGGCGGCCCCTATATAAAAGCCTGGCGGAAGAGCTCCGTCTTGCAGGCCCTGTGGAACTGCATAAGGTTTACACTCAATATAAAGCCACTATATGTGTTTGGGTGACTCATCCCTCTCACTGTGGTTTATTTATTTATTTATTACCTTCAATTTCATATACCACCCTAACTGGGGTCTCTGGGCAGTTTACATGGGGAGGTGCTAAGCACATTACACCCTAACTTGGGCAACCTTATACTGGGGGTGGGACAGCCTACTGACACCCAGGTGGAGGCTGATGTTCCTTCGGTTCGGCTTGGCTCTGTTCCCGGCAGTCCATTGGCTGGATGTTCCTTCCGGCGCTCTGGCAGGCCAGCACACGATTAACATCCTCCGGCCTCGGCTGCGTCCCTGAGGCTCCGCCGCGCTCGTAGATGACGTCATTGTTCTCCTCCACCTCTGCTGACGACATTCACCCGATTTTCCTGCCGTTGGCCACCACCAGGGATTGCTCCTCCGGACCTGCTGCTGCTGCATGCTGCCGCCACTTCGCCACACCACACCGCCTTCCACCACTGGTACTCCACTGCAGCCGGTGTCCTGCCGCCGCCGCCGTTGTTGCTGTTGCCTCCACACACCTCGCTAGAGGAGGGTGCCCCATACCCTTCTAAGGGTAGGTACCCATTTATCTACTCGCATTATAATTACTTTCTGCTTTTGAGCCGCTGGGTGGGCGGGAGCTAGGACTAGGGTCGTCGAGACCTCCCCCCGACTGCGGTGGGTCTCGAACAGCCATAGTGGCTGCTCGAGTGTTGTCAAAGCAGGTGTTTTACTGCCTGCTCCACCGCTCCCTGTCATATGCTGTTCCCAATGGTTCACTGAACAGAAGCAAAATTCTGGGGAGCTCAGTGGGATGGAGAAATTTGTGGAAGTTGCTGACCCCTCTTAAGAAAAAGCAAGCACATGTGAATTGTCTTAACTTTGGATCTAGAGATACAGATCAATTACTTTCCTGGTAAGGGAAAGGCCCTGATTCACACGGTGGCTGCCCTAATGGTACAAGACAGCCTTGTACAAGAGAGCCAGTTTAGTGTACTGGTTAAGCGCATGGACTCTAATCTGGGAGAACCGGGTTTGATTCCCCACTCCTCCACTTACAGCTGTTGGATGACCTTGGGCAAGCCAGAGTTCTGACAAGAGCTGTCCTTGAAAGGGCAGTTCTCGAAAGAGCCCCACCTACCTCACAGGGTGTCTGTTGTGGGGAGGGGAAGGGAAAGACGTTTGTAAGCTTCTCTGAGACTCTAAGTGAAGGGCGGGGTTTAAATCCAATCTCTTCTTCTCTTCTTCTTCTTCTTACGTGCTCCTTAATGATTCTCTAGGACCGGCCGGACTGGGCCTCCCAAGCAGAGAAGCTTACATCCTGCTGGCAGTAAGGTTGCCAGATCCAGGTTGTGGAATTCCTGGAGATTTGGGAGAGGAACCCGGGGAGTGGAGGTATAATGCCAAAGGAGCCGTTTTCTCCAGAGGAACTGATCTCTGCAGTCCAGAGACCAGCTGTAATTCCAGGCGATCTCCAGGCTTCCCCTGGAGGCTGGCAACCCTAGCTGGCAGCAGCCACCCTCCTAGCTGATCCCTGAGCCTTGGAGAAGGGAGGCTTTTA
>NW_015176121.1:0-3846 GCF_001447785.1 Gekko japonicus | reverse complement strand
TCTTTTGCTAAACAGTCCGCTTGGTCATTCCAGTAAGTGGTTTCTGTGTCTCGTTTCTGGTGACCCTTTACATGTGAGACCTGTGTAGGGGCCTCTCGTTTGTGGAGGAATTCTACTACATCTAGCCACAATTTTACATGTGCAATGGGTTTTCCTTCTCCATTTTTCCAGTTCTGTTTTTACCAGTGCAGGAGCCAGACTGTGGTGGCCTTAGTGGTCTAGTCTGAGTCTGTGTAGATTGTAAGGGGGCAATCTAAGGGTTCGAATTGCAGTACAGCTCATAAGGTGGCTACTTCAGCTGCCTGGCTGGAGTGGGGGCGGACAGAATCTTGCAGGGTGTGCCCGTCCTGAACTCTTATGTCTCTGTAGCCAGTGCGGGGGCGGCCGTCAACATGGAAGGATGAGCCGTCGCAGAACCAGCAGTTAAAGCCATGCTGCTTGGCTTCTTCTACCGACACTCCCCATGTAGCAGGCGAGGGCTGATGCTCCACTTCAGGCAGTGGGCAGTCATGCTGTTCCCCTGTGACTATCAGTCCATAAGGAACTGGGGGCTCATTCCTTCTTGTACTCAATGCCTTTATTGACCAGGGCTAGTGTCTACTGGGCAGTTCTAGCATTGGAAACCTGTCCATTTTGACCTTCCCTGAAAGGATGTATTTGAGGGGGGGTGTCATTTGCAAAACCACTCTTGCTCCTCCTATGATAAATTCCCAATGAGTAAGGCTCCATACCAAAGCTAGGCAGACCTTCTAGCAGGGTGTGTATTTTTGCTCCACTGAATTGAGATTTCTTGAAGTGTACACAATTACTCTCTGAGTTCCAGTATTTAAAACGGTTTCCCTGTGTCTGAGTGTGCAAGGGCGGGAGCAGATGCTAGGCTTTGCTTCAAAATGGCAAAAGCCTGCTGTTGCTCAGGGCCCCAATGCCACGATGTGTCCTTCTTTAACAAAGCGTAAAGAGGGTGCGCTTTGTCAGCAAAGGCTTCCATGAAGTCACGGGAGAAGTTAAAGGTACCCAAGAGTGCTCTGAGTGATGGCACGTCAGTTGGGGCAGGCAGACGGGAGATAACTTCCATTCTCTGTGTATCTGGGGCCCTGCCGTTGGGTCCTAGTGCTAGTTCCAAGTACTTTACATGTGATTTCACGAGCTGCCCTTTTTCGCGGCTGGCTTTGAAGCCGATTTCTCTGATAAGGTGTATGACCTCCTTGGTTATTTCTGTGACTTCATCAGCGGTGGGGGCATGGACCAAAATGTCATCAACGTACAAGAGAACGTGACCCTTAGACGAGGGTTTAAGGTGCTCCCACATTTGCACGACGTGTGCATGACAAATGCTGGGGCTGGAGTGGAAACCCTGTGGGGTCCTTTTGAAAACGTATTGTTGCCCATGAAAGGTGAAAGCAAACTTGTACCAGCATGACTCGTGAAGGTGAATTGAGTGGAACGCATTAGCCAAATCAATGACACTGTAGTAGCAGGCTCCTGCTCCTATGGCGGCTATGATCTCGTTGTACTTGGCCACTACAGGGGCGACGGGGGGTGTTACAGCATTGAGGGCTCTGAAGTCTACAATTATTCACCAGGTGACTCTGTCCGCTTTAAGGACGGGCCAAAGTGGGGCGTTGCAGATGGACTGCATTGGGTGTATGACATCCCATTTGATGAGTCCCTGTATGGTCTTGGCAATCCTTCCTCGGCTTCCACCGGGTATCTGTACTGCTTCTGAGGCTTTGGGTCATTTCCCTTTATGAGTACGCACACATCCTTAACTGTGCCGCACTCTGCCTTGTCCTTAATCCAAACCTCCGGGAACTCTCCCTCCCACGGGTCCTCGGCTAGAGGAGACAGGGGTAGGGGTGCTTTTAGTGCCCCACAATGGTGTACTGCATTGATCTCACGGGGTCCCTCTGGGATCTGCCACAGAAAGCCATTCTCCAGATCAATAGTAAGATTGTGCTTGCAGAGAAAGGGGGCGCCTAAAATTCCGTTGTCCTCCCCTTGGTTGCCGCAGGCACTTAACCTGGTGGAAAACTTGCCCATTGTTACGGTAATGTCTTTCCATACCTAAGCGGTATGGGTGCCTCTGGCAAAGCCTGCTAGGGAAATGCATTCGCCAGAAGGATGACCCCTCTTGGTGAACTGGGGTCTCAGAATGTTTGTAGCTGCACCTGTGTCTACAAGAAGTGTCTCAGGGGTGATTTTCTCTGGAGTTCCGATCCCTGCCTTAACTGTTGGTCTTCCCCAATGGTCTGGCTGAAATTGTGCCAGTACTCCTTTGGGTAAAGTGTGGAACTCCGGGCAGCCCTAGTCCTGATGCGTCGACTGTCCCTGGGAGGGGTTGTCTTTCATAGGGTGGTTAGTGGCTATTGGGGTGAGGGGACATTCCCCTGGCTCTTGCTTTCACCGAGGGCCTTGAAAAGGACCTCGTCTGGCTGGTTATGAAATTCCTCCATGTTGTGCCCTCTCTCTTTTAGTTTCATCCAGGCATGCCAGCGGAGAGGGTCTCCTCTGACTTGGGGTCTCCCTCTGATGTGGTCCTGTCCCCGGTAGCCCTGAATGGCTTGTCCTCCTGAATAGGAGGGGAGTGTAGGGGGATCTTGCACCTGATCCTGGAAGCCTTGTGGTGGGTTGTGGGCGCCCTGATAAGCAGGGGACCCTAGGTATGGTCCGTGCTGTCCTCTCTGATCATAAGGGGAGGAGCAGAAGGTTGGAGGCTTGCCTGTGCAGGAGTGGGACCATTGCGATAGCCCACTCTCCCTTGATAGGTACCCCCAATCCTCTGATTCCTTCTTCCGTTTCGTCGGTCCTGGCCTACAAATTTCCCGCATTTGTTCCCTGGCTGTCCCATGGGGTTATATTGGTAGTGGGGTCCATTATTGGCATATGTTACAGCCATAATGGGCTCATCTTCTTCCTTATCCCCCCTTTTCCCACCTTTGGGAGGCTTCAGGCTCCCTGAACCTGATTCTCCTGATCTTCATCTCCAATAACTGCCATAATCCTTGTCCAGGATCAGAAACATTTAAGGCCAATTGGGTTTGCCCATTGAAGCCTTTTACTAATGCGTCTCTGAATGCTACTATGTTATAGTCAGATGGGTTGTTGCCACTATCGACAGTATTGGAAAGAACACCTAAACGTGGCTTCCTTGCCATGTATGTCTCTGGGTCTTCGTTTGGTCCCTGCTTCTTTAAAAAGAATAGGGTGGTCGAGCTAGTGTTTGGGTGCAGGTAGTTTAGGACCTCTCTCATCCACTGAATCTTAGTTGCAGCACCCAAATTTCCAGTGGAGATGGCTGCATTAATGGCTGCTAGGCTTGCTCCTGTGGCACATCTGCGGGCTAACAGTGTTAGATCTTCCCCATTTAGACCAGAGTATGCAGTGGCTGCTGTTGTCATCCATTGGACTGCATTTTCTCGGTTAAGGGTGCCTCCTTCCTCGGCTACTGCCCTAACTTCATCTGGTCGCCAAAGGCGAGTCTCTGTGACTGTCTGGGTTGTCGACCTATTTCCAGTCATAGTAGTCTTAGTCTTAGTGTTGACAGGGTTCACGGGGATAGGGCCCTTCGGATCGGCAGAGTCCGAAAGCTCTTCCTCCTCTGACTCACTGTCGGACAGATCAATTAGATCTTCCGGGTGAACGGCAGAGATTAATGCTCATTGGAGTCCTAATTGTCCCTTAAGGGATTCAATTTCCTTGTGGCATGAGTTGTGAGTGACAAGTCCTCTTTTGCCATGCTTTTCCTCTGCGAGGTAGCGCACAGCTGACTGAGCTGCTGTTATCTCTTCTGTGATTTTAACCAAAGATGCTTCTGCATTTGTGGCCCTTTCCGAGGCTTCTGCAGTT
>NW_015176120.1:67653-75727 GCF_001447785.1 Gekko japonicus | reverse complement strand
CAACGGGCATTACTCCTAGTATATTATAAGCCCGCCAAGAGATAGTTTTTTTCTTCCCCTTGGGCATGTACTTTTCTTGAAACTTAAAATCCCACGACAGCTGGTTAAGTCTTAATATTTACCTCAGCTGAGTGTTTCTTTCTCAATAAACATCACTCCTGTTCACTTTAAATAAAGCAAACCATCCTACTCCTGTCTATTTAATTTCTTATTGTTCAGTTATCAATCCAGGTTTTTAGGGTTGCCAGCTAACATTCATGGACGGAGTACTCCCGTCCTTCTCAAAGCTGCATCCCCAGGCTCCAACCCTAAATATCCGGAAATTTCCTTACACAGAGTTCGCAACTCTAAGTGCATACATATGTATCTTGTATGGGGAGGACTTTGGGAAGGAAATCGCTTAAATTAGAGGAACGTACCAGTTTTTATTGGCTGTAACGTCACCAGGGTTGCTATTAGCTTTCGTAGATGATTATATACAAAAGAAACAGCAAGAACTGTGTATTACCTGCAGCAAGAACACAGACTGCCTCAAAATGAAGAAAAAGAAAAAAGGCTAGAGATTTCAGTGTGTTGGTGGACCTTTCCAGGAAGATGAGATGGTATTAAACATTAGGAATTATGAGAACTGGAACCAGTGCATAATTTACTGGGACATGTGATTTAACTAAATACACATTTCCAGAAATATTATTTTGCCAAAGATAGAAAATGGAAGATGTGGCCATGGAAATTATGAATAGATTTGCTATATTAATCTTATCAGCAAGAGTAAATAATTCAACATTATAGACTATCAGGTATAACTCAAGAGTTGTAAATAATGCTTAATACTCCTAATCCAACATGGTTGATATTACGTTTTAAAAGCATCTGTTTCTTCTCCCCCCTCCAAGCTACATGGTCACTCAACATAATTTCTGCAGCCATGCTTGTGTAGGCAAGACAATCTTTGTAGGAGATACTAAGCAGCAACGGAATGTGGGACCAGTATCGAAAACGTTCGTCAAATAACTTCCTTATTGCAACTGCTGCAGGAAGAAGCAACAGCAGCAGCAAAACCTCCTCAATACTATAAAATTAAAGAACATAAAATGCCATTGCTTTTTTGAAAAATTTACTTCATAAAATTTATATCCTGCCTTTCTGCCCTCACATGGGCTACCAAGCTGGAGAACAAATTAAAACATAAATGATAAAACTAAATGTTAAAACCATTGAAACCAACAATGAAGAAAAAGCACACCATTAAAACAATTAAAAAATGGAGCTAGAATACAGACAAAGACATAAAAACAACAATGGCCCCAATCACACTCAGAATTTGCCACGGGATACTCACAAACGCTGGCTGGATTTTACTGGCGAGATCAAACGGACACATCTGGCCAGCGTCCCGCACCCGTCAGCATCCCGTAGCAGTCAGCCAAAGAAGCGGAGTTTAAAAGTACCCGTGAAAATCCACTATCAACTGGTTGCGACAGGCTGCAGCCGGACGCTCTCTGTGTGATCGCTCCAGTGCGCTCCTCTCACATCTCAGAGCCAGTTTGGTGTAGTGGTTAAATGCACGAACTCTCATCTGGGAGAACCGGGTTTGATTCCCCACTCCTCCACTCGCACCTGGCTGGATGACCTTGGGCAAGCCGTAGCTCTGATAAGAGCTGTTCTTGAAAAAGAGCAGTTTCTGCCAGAGCTCTCTCAGCCCCGCCTACCTCACAGGGTGTCTGTTGTGGGGAGGGGAAGGGAAAGGAGTTTGTAAGCCGCTCTGAGACACCTTTGGGTAGTGAAGGGCGGGGTATAAATCCAATCTCTTCTTCTTCCTGGTTGGACCACGCCGGAAACACCCGCCGATGGAAACAACAGTGTCGCGTCTGATCGCATTGGGGGGCGTCAAATTGCGATGGCGCAAATTGCCATGCCTCCCCCCCCTGCACGTTTTCCGGCACCTGTGACCGGGACCAAGGAATACATTGGGCAGGACTGAAACAAAAAAAAGTCTTCATCTGCTGGCAGAAAATGGCAACAGAAGGGGACAGATGGAGAGAGAGTGTGTGTGTGTTTTGGTGCCCCAACAAAGAAGGCCCTGTCCTGGGTTGCCCCCTGCCTAATCTCAGAAGGTAGGGGCACCTGAAGAAGGACCTCAAAGGATGGATGTAGGGGAACACAGTTTGTTTTCTCTTTGCATTCCCTCTAAGCCGGGGAGTCTTGTGAGCAAAAATTCTACTTTGTGAGCTCCTGGCATTAGAGTTGTGAGCGAGCGGTTTGGCTACTGCATAAATTAGTTTGCTCTGGAGCCCTCCTTCCCGAGCGAAGGCAAAAATGTGTGAGCTGGAGGCTAAAAGACTGTGAGCTAGCTCACACCAGCTCATCTTAGAGGGAACACTGCTAGAAGGAGCTTTATTTGAGGGGGGGGGACATGTTGCTGCTGCGGTCTTGCTCACACAGACTCCGTAGAAAAGATCTCCGTGCTGTGTCAAGTGTACCTTCACAAAATCGAAGGGTGTAATGTACTGGGAAAGCCAGCCCTTCGATGTGGGCCAGTTAGACCAGTTAAGGGTGTGTGCTGTGATCCTGGTGAGTCCCACGTCAACCCTCACCTCAGTCACCAGTTGCCCTTAGGCAGAGCATGATTTCTTAAGCTCACTCGTCCATCCATGATACAGTGATAGTCATAATTCCCTTTCTTGGGAGTACGGATTTGTGTAATTCAGGAAAGCAGTGTCTACTAACCAAGCAACCAACCTGCAGAATACCACTTCATGAAGCAAAGAGGAGTAAATCTTTATACTCCCGGTGTTAGCTCCTAAAACAGAGCTACACTGACAGAACAGCACTTTAGTCGGTGGAAGAGGGGACAGCAGTCCCCCCCCCACAACTAAAGTCCCCAACTATACCCACCACACTGCTCCAAAGTCTCTCCTGAACCCCAAGAAGCAGTATTTTGAGGAGTTGATGGGCTGCAGAAGGAGTGAGGAAGTCCCACTCGGCCATCTTCACTGTGCGGAACCAGAGCAGGAGTCCTCACAAGCCGATGAAAACGAGAGGAAAGGAACGCCCAGAAACGTGTTGGGTGTTGGTGTTAAAAACGCTTCTGAGAAGGTTTTGAAGGCTAGAGCGCACTGAAGGGACAAGCCTTGGACCCGTCTCATTGCATGCTTGTCACATGTGAAGCATTACTTTTCTGAAAAGTCCAAAATACTGGGAATTTTACCCAAATCTGTTATTTATTATTTAATTGGGAAATTAGCTTAATTGGAGACAAGCGAGAGGGGGGTAACTTGGGATCTCCATCTATGTATACCGGGATTATCCCTTTAGACAAGCTCTCTAAATAAACCAGTCAGATGTTCAACTGCAAGTGTTTTATTGAAAATAATAATATAAAATAGTGAAACATACACACAAAGCACATGGGGAAGTACACAAGTTAACTAAGAAAAATAAAGAGAGGAGTGGGGAGAAGCAAAGGAGTTTTAAGGGTGATATTTACCTATCTTGGAGATTCAGGTCCGCAAAGAGAGAGCGAGGCAACCAGCACTTTGATGTGAGGTTGAAGTTGGAGAAAACACACACAAAATGAAGATGAGTGCTTGTATTTATGGAGAAAATGTTCCCCAGCCCCGTAGCCAGGCTAATTGCTGGGAGGGGGCTTTGGACTTTGGGGGAGGCGTGTTGCCCCCCGCATGGTGACATCACTAGTTCGGACAGGGAGGAGGAGAGCCGAAGAGGAGGTAGCCAGGCTCGACTTGAGCCGCCCAAGCCCCCCCCCCATCTTTGTGAGCCAGTGAGACGGATCCCTATCTTGCTGTCTCACGAAGATGGGGGGGGAGGAAAGCATTAGCCACAGTGGGGCTTGGCTCTTATCACGGGGGGGTGGGCTCAGCCCTTAATGCCCCACAGCTGGCTATGGCCCTGATGTACCCTAAGGCAGTATGGCAAGTTTTCCCAACAACCTGATGAACTCTCCTGGAGGGGGATCAAAGAATCAAATATAGCCAAGTGGCCAGGATATGGGTGGTAATATCCCTTGATGACCTCTTGAAGTACAGGATGGGAGAAATGCCTAGGTGCAGGGGTGTCAAACATGTGGCCCAGGGGCCGGATCACGCCCCCGGAGGGCTTCTCTCAGGCCCGCAGTGGAACTGGCGGTCTTCTGCTTCTTCTTCCAGTTCTGCTGCTGCTGCGTCATCTTAGGTTTGCAGCTTACAGATACACACCTGAACAGCAGCACTCAAGACTGCAGCAGCACAGACATTTGGATGCAGTAATTCAGAGCAAGAGGCGTCAGAGACTGTTAAATGAACAAAATATTGCAAGAGTGCTAACGTTTTAAGCATGTTTTTATTTGAAGTTTTTTTTAAAAAGTTCCCCCAAGAGCACTACGGTCTGGGGCCCAAAATCTTCTAACTGTGCCGGGCCCCAAAGATGCAAAATTGGCCGTCACGAGGACTAGGGCTTTTTCGGTGGTGGCCCCCACCTGGTGGAACGAGCTCCCGGAGGAGATCCGGGCCCTGCGGGACCTCATCACCGGAAGTGTGTCATCAGAATATACAGTGCATATGGACTGATTCACAGAAAAAGACACTCAAAGCCATTTTAAACAGTATATCAACTATCTATTTGCAGACACACAACATGTATTGGTAGTCTTAAGGGTACACGAAACCCTGCTTGTGAACAAAAATAGCAGTCTGGAGTAAAAGGACAAGTGGCACATGCAGCGAGCCCTTCTGTTCACACAAGTCACAGTGAACACGTGGAACAATCTCTGCACACCCTTGTTTTACCCTCCCTCTTCTCCGGGGCAGCTGGAAGCAGGGGGCGGGGCTTCGTCGTGTGCCCCGTCCCCCTGCACCTCACCCGGGAGAACGGCGATCCCCCGCGATTCCCCCCGAATCGACCTCTGGTGTTAAAAACGCTTCTGAGAAGGTTTTGAAGGCTAGAGTGCACTGAAGGGACAAGCCTTGGACCCGTCTCATTGCATGCTTGTCACATATGAAGCATTACTTTTATGAAAAGTTTAAAATACTGGGAATTTTACCCAAATTGGTTATTTATTATTTAATTGGGAAATTAACTTAACTGGAGAAGTGAGAGGCGGGTAACTTGGGATCTCCATCTATGTATACCGGGATTATCCCTTTACACAAGCTCGCTAAATAAACCAGTCAGATGTTCAACTGCAAGTGTTTTATTGAAAATAATAATAATAAAATAGCAAAACATACACACAAAGCACATGGGGAAATACACAAGTTAACTAAGAAAAATAAAGAGAGGAGTGGGGAGAAGGCAAAGGAGTTTCAAGGGTGATATTTACCTATCTTGGAGATTCAGGTCCGCAGAGAGAGAGCGAGGCAACCAGCACTTTGATGTGAGGTTGAAGTCGGAGAAAACACACACAAAATGAAGAGTGCTTGTATTTATGGAGAAAATGTTCTCCAGCCCCATAGCCAGGCTATTTGCTGGGAGGGGCCTTTGGACTTTGGGGGAGGTGGTAATATCCCTTGATGACCTCTTGAAGTACAGGATGGGAGAAATGTCTAGGTCAGGGGTGTCAAACATGTGGCCCAGGGGCCAGATCAGGCCCCCGGACGTCTTCTCTGAGGCCCGCAGTGGAACTGGCGGTCTTCTGCTTCTTCTTCCAGTTCTGCTGCTGCTGCGTCATCTTAGGTTTGCAGCTTATAGATACACACCTGAACAGCATACTCAAGATTGCAGCAGCACAGACATTTGGATGCAGTAATTCAGAGCAAGAGGTGTCAGACACTGTTAAATGAACAAAATATTGCAAGAGTGCTAATGTTTTAAGCATGTTTTTATTTGAAGTTAAAAAAAAATACCCCTTTGTGTCCTTTATAAAGTTTATATCTCCGCTACCTGGCATTACATTTTATGACACACGTGGCCCGGCCCAACAAGGTCTCATTTTCCTGAGAAACACATTGTTGGGAATTATACATTACTTTAGGGTGGAAGAGAGTTATTTGCAAGTCAGTCTCCTTATTCACTTCCAAATAATTTCTCAAGCTGGTCTTCCGACTAGCATACCTTTTGGGGTCATTTCTAGGTCAGGCAGTGTGTTGCACTTATAGTACCAGAAGTGATTTTATAAGAAGGGTGCTTGGGCTTTATTTCTCTCCGGGTGCCAACTACCCGTCTGCAGGACGGGTCGGATATCTAACACAATGACATTTGTAAGCATACAAACATACGAAGGGTGTGGTCGAGCCTCAGTGGTAGAGCCTCTACTTGGCCTGCAGAAGGTCCCAGGTTCAGTCCCTGGCACCGCCAGTTAAGAGGATCAAGTAGTAGGTGGTGTGAAAGACCTCTGCCTGAGACCCCGGAGAGCAGCTGCCAGTCTGAGTAGACAATACTGAACGCTGACGGACAAATATCCTGATTCAGTATAAGGCAGCTTAATGTGTGTTGATGTGTGTACATGCGGACTTGAAAGCAAAGAACATTTTTGACGCTGTTGCAGTTTCCAAATATGGTGGCTGGCATGGACGTTACCTGCTCGCCACGGGTGATAAATTAGCTTTCAACTTTTAAAAAAATAAATAAATTCTGAAAGGAAAATATGCATAATATGGCAGCTCCTCTCGCTCATTTCCAAATGCTTATCCACTGGGCCATCTTACGTTCCCATTCCATATGTTTGCCAAAGGATGATTAAGATGATGCATTGGGTCCGTATAAAGAACTCTAGATATTGTCTCCCGTAATACAATTTCCCTTCCGGAGGACAGCTCCTCTCTCAGTAGGGGCTTGCGTCATGAGAAATGGGCATGCTGCCCTGTGCCCACGGAAATCTTAGAGACCTGGTGCTAAAGCTACTCAAGCATAACAAGAGCTATCCCAGCATGCTCCCTGATTAGTTAGCTTCCATAACCATAAAGTCAACAATAATCTACCTACATGCCCTTTCTGCAGGTGGCTGACCTATAAATGTTAAGTAAGTCCATGGCAGTTCAGCATAAATGACTTTGGAAAACGTTATGTGTAAACATTAATGCTGCGGCATGCCTTTAAATATACCAGAGGGACTTGGGTAGTCTGCAGAAATAATCCGTTTCCTGACTTTTCAGTCTCTCCCCACTCCCCCTTGCTGTGGTTCTTCCCACCTTCATTTCCACCAGTCGGTAGCTGTCTCAGGAGTTGCACTGCCTTTTTCTAGCACAAATGGGACAAAAACAACTAAATGAAAAACAAAACTGCAGGAATGGCCGAAGGCTTGCTAGAGCTGAAGGACAAAAAAAAAATGCTCCAAAGACAGGATGCCAGGTGGATAATAATGGCAACCTCCCCCCACTAAGGAACACGGGGTACAACCCACTGGGAGAATGCCAGGCCCCTCTTCTAGGGCTCGTAACCCTACAATGGGCACCGACTCTTCACGGCCCTCACTCTATTTCCATTCTAGCACCCTTAATGACACCCAAATTCTACCCTCTAAGAAGGCTATCCTCCCTTTGCCTCAGGATGAGGCATGATCGAGGTTTATAAGAAGTCCTTTTCTCCCTTTCTCACAATACAAGAACTTGTGGGCACTCCATGAAATTGCTGAGCAGTCCGGTTAGAACGGATAAAAGGAAGTCCTTCTTCACCCAAAGAGTGATGAACACATGGAATTCACTGCCACAGGAGGTGGTGGAAGCTACAAGCATGGACAGCTTCAAGAGGGAACTGGATAAGCATATGGAGCAGAGGTCCATCAGTGGCTATTAGCCACAAGGTATAGATAGGACCTCTGGATCTGGGGCAAGTGATGCTCTGTCTTCTTGGTTCTTGGGGGGGGCAACAGTGGGAGGGTTTCTAGTGTCCTGGCCCTACTGGTGGACCTCCTGATGGCACCTGATATTTTTGGCCACTGTGTGACAACAGAGTGTTGGACTGGATGGGCCACTGGCCTGATCCAACACTGGCTTCTCTTATGTTCTTATGAGACTGGCTCAAGAAACTGCTGTCCATTTTTTGTTGTTGCATTTTTGCAACAACAAAAAAAGCAAAAATAAGACAGGTACATTTTATCATATGTGGTGGCTTTGTGATGTAACAAAGAGATACTGGA
>NW_015176120.1:67243-67363 GCF_001447785.1 Gekko japonicus | reverse complement strand
GTATGATTGGTACAATATAAATGCATAGCTTAAAGTAATGAAAATTTTGGTATTATTAATCTTTTATTAGTTAAATAGAAACTATGGTAAAAAGATTAGAGTATACAGAAACTTAAGCAA
>NW_015176120.1:48056-65866 GCF_001447785.1 Gekko japonicus | reverse complement strand
CTTGTACAGTTCTTCTCCCCCCCTCTGCCTGCTAGCCTGTATTTTATTCTGCTGTAATGCTAAGCCGAACATCTGGAGGACGTGGTGTAGGAGGTGAGCTTGAATGCTAGCTTGTTGCCTTTAGAGCCTGGGAACTGCACCTGTGTTATGTCTGGAGATAGTAATGTTCCCAGGGATTGAGCGCGCAACCGTTTCCCTTTACCCGCCAGCGGGAAAGTGATCCATTGGTTCGGTACCTGGTTCAAATCCCTTTATTATACTTGCCCTGGCTGTTTGTACCCATTCCTAACAAAGGACTTGTTTGAGTATCTTTCCAAAGCTTTGAAATAAATTTTGCTTTTCTGAAACGTGGATTTATTCTCGATGCTTGGGGATCCAACACAGACATACCTCAGCCCACCTTCATAAAAATGCTAGACAATGGGATGGTCAAGCTCCCCCCCCCTTTTCAAGCAGGGAATGGAGATTTGGAGGTGTTCGATGCTAGAGAGTCTTCAGGAAGGAAATGCCTGGGGGTGTCAGGAAACTCTTCTCTGACCTGGCCAGAGGGTGGGTGAAAGAGAGGTGATAAAGCCTCCTTGCAGCAAAAAGGAGGTCTCTGTCATGCTGGGTCCATCAGAGAGACAGAACTCTTAACAGAGGTCTGAAGGAGGCCGCCACTGATCACATAGACCTCCACCATCTTGGACATGCTATTTTAAAAGGAAGCGTGATGGGGGAGGCGGGGAGTTGGAAATTGGCTATTCCTCCAGGGGCACACAAGGTAGTAATCTGTTCCCGTGGTGACCAGGTGCTGGGCAGCGAGAGACACAGAGGCAACGAGGCCTCAGAACCTGGAGGGGAAGCTGGGAGTCCTGATCCTCCCAGCGGGCAATTCCTTACAAAGGTTGGGTGGTGGCAGCGGACTACTCAAGAGAGAGAGAAAAGCGTCTCCAGGTGTTGGGAAAACCTTGAAAGGCAGGGTGGAATAACCAGAGCAGGCCCACCACAGTCACAATACAAGAGTCCATCAGAACCAATCTTCTTTTCAGCCAGTGCATTCTCAGTATTTTGAAAAGTGCTAACTTAGATCATTTTCAGAGAATCCACAGTTATGGAAGTAAGGGTTCCCAAACATATGGGGACCTTCTCAGCAGTTGCCTCCTACTTTTGTAATTCCCTGCTTGTGCAATTAAAATAATGAACCCCCTCCTTGCAGGCCTTCTGATGTTAGCTGGAGGGTTTTTGCGAGAGTTCCTATCGTTAAATATGTTTGCCATTTTATTAGCACTTTTGCATTTTATTAGTTGTAATTTTTCCAGGCTGTATGGATGTGGTCTTGGCACTGTAGTACCTGATGTTTCACCAGCAGCTGTGAGTGGCATCCTCAGAGGTATAACACAGAAAGATGGAGTACTCTCCATGTCAATGTGAGAAGAAAAATGGTAGGCAGGTAATTTATATCTACTCAGGAAGTTGGGGTAGGGCTGAGTCATTATCTTGTTGGCGTTCCCCAGGCTGTGACATGCTAATGGAGGAGCTTTCCTGAGGAGGTTTTTTTGCATATGGATTGGCTGCTGAAATTCTAACCTTATCTGTAGTGCTGTTGTAAGATGTAGAGCATTTTGTGTTTTTCAGGACAGGAAACCATGCCCTATTTATTTTTAAACTCTCTTCTTCTGAAATTGTGTTTATGTTTATGAATTTCAATGGCTTCCCTGTGTAATCTGACATGGTAATTGGATGTGTTGTCCAGACTTTCAGTGTCTTGGAATAAGATGCTGTGTGCTGTTTGAGTTAGGCTAACGTTTGCATTTTATCATTCTGTTCATACTTGTCTTTTTTCAGTCACCTACAGCACTTTTTTAAAGTAGAAAGGGGGCATATAAATAGCCTAATAGAAATAAAATTAGGTTTCCTCTTTTGATACTTCCTTTTTCTTTCACAGCGCTGATTATCTGCATATGTAATGCATGGAACACTTGACATCACCCTTGAACCTTCCTTCTACTGAATCAGACCCCAGGTCACTATTGTCTTCTCAGGGTATAATGCCACTATTGTCTTCTCAGACTGGCAGTGGCTCTCAGCAGAGAAAGGTCTTTCACATCACCTACTTCCCGGTCATTTTAATTGGAGATGCTGGGGATTGAACCTGGGGCCTTCTGTATGCAAAACAGACACTCTTCCACTGAGCCACGGCCCCTCCTGGGATTGTTCTCCTCTCCGTATTTGCCTCCTAAGTAACACAGTATTTGGCCTATTATTGTCTGTGTTGAAGTAACAGCAATCGTAGGTATTTGTATGGTTGCAATATTCCAAAGGCCTTGGAATCACAAATACAATGAACAATAGAAAAAGGAGGAGGGGAAACCCTAAACCCAAAATATACTGGTCAAGCTACATCAAATAAAATAATAAGAAAATAAATATCTATTATACGATGTGTACAATAATCAGGTTAAAATCACAGGAGCGGAATATCAATTGAAGTCAACAGGCCTTTTGATTTCAATTGATGGTCGATGACACACACTTCCGGAAATAGTGGAAACATTTTACCAGGAAGTTGTCTGTGAGTGCAGTTACCACAACAAGGGTTCCATGGCCTACCTTATTAATATACAACACACCACACAGCACATGAGATAGCAACACCTTGTCAAGATTGACGTATAGTATTTTCTACGTGTGGGGGGAGGTTGAAAAAAAAATTATATATTACTGACCACTGAGGAAAGCCCTAGAGGCCGAAACGCATATGGTTGATGTTGCTCATTTGACTTGTCCATCAACTTTGTATGCGCAATCATATTAGCTTACGTACAGCTTGCTCCGGTTTTTAACGCAGCTTGTTATTCGGATCCTATTATTTTAATCTGATTATTGCGCAGATTGTAGAATAAATATTTATTTTGCTATTATCACACAAAAAAAACAGCAACAAAAGAAGGGTGTTCCCGCCTCAAGCTGTTCGACGCAGCTTTAGAGAAAGAGTCTAGTAGAAATGGTTTCCGGCAGAGACCTAACTGGAAAATGGAAGGAGCGTGCGGTTATTACACTGTTCAGTGCATGATTATCGCAAGCACCCTTGAAATATGCATAAAGAGTCGCAGTTGAGGGTTTGTTTGCAAGTAGCCTTAGGCTTAGCGCTGCAGCATTTCCATAACCTCTCAAACGGCACCCGTGCCCCCTACGCTTCCCCACATCTTCAAATTGCATTTTCTTATATTACCTCTCTCCATCATTGCCTGGAGGGCTACTGCTTAAACGCATGTCAATATAAATATTACTGAAAAGGTACCATTCATGAAATTAATCTGTCTTGCAATACTCCAGGTAGATATTTAAGTAGCCGTAAATAGCTAAGCATAAACTACTATTACCCTGTACATATTTATTGTGTTCCCAAAGCTTGAAAACAGTTAGGGAAAAATGGGAAAAGTTACTTTTTTCTCTCCTTCCCCCACTCTACACAAATTTGTTAATGGGTAGCATAATGGTAAGCCGTGTTTGCTGGCATTCTGTAAAACATCTACAAATTGCCTCTGCAAGGCATTATAGGTTGTCAGACTAATGTAGTTGAAGATAATTTGGCCTTTCAGAGAATTGAACCTCACAGCACGATTATATTCCAGCACCAAGTGGAGTGTCACAATTATTCTTTCATGCTGAATTACCATATAATGCCATAAGCTTACCTGTCTTAAGTCCTACAGCCTAGCTTCATTTTCTCCCTTCTAAATCTATGGCTCATGGTTCCCCCCCCCCAATTTTTTTTTAAACATCTAATGGAAATCTGATTGTTTTTACCAACAATAAATTTCATCGCAAATCAAAGGATATGCTTGGGCAAACAATCCGATACTCAAGGTTAAAAAACACACAAATAATAAATTGCTGGTGTGTCATGTTCAATTTTTATTACTGCATTACACTGCAATAACCATAACAGGATCTAAATTTGTTGTCAGAACGTTAAACAAACCCCCATACTTCACAAAGGCATCCTGCCTTAGTAATTTACACAACGGAAACAACTATCAAATTTTCCACTGTCCCGCTACCGTACCCATACATCAGTGCGGTTTATGTATTTGGACAATTTTTTTGAATAAATTACTTCCATCCTGGCTGCTGCTGCCACTTCTGTTAAAAGTCATCCCGGTTTTAATTGTCTCTCTTGTCTGTATGGAACCACTGGGCGCCCCCTCCCCCACCTCCAGCTCCTTCCTGCCCTTCCGTCCTGAACAGCAGAATCCACTACGACCATATTTAGACCATTCAAGGACAGGCAAACGAGAGCCCTGTTTAATACACAGACACCCCGTTGGTTTCCCCGCTGTTGCTTCACTTCCTCAGTCCTGTGAACGTTTAGGACTGTGAAACAAATTAAAATATGTAAACAAACCAAACTGGGCAGGCTCACCCTCTTCAGTTGGCCAGGGATTAAAGGTACAACTATATAATAGCAGGGACCAACCTGGACGACACAGGCTAGCCCAATCTCATTGGAACTCAGGAGCTAAGAATGGCCAGCCCTGGTCAGTAGTTAGATGGAAGACCACCAAGGAAATGGAGGGTTGCTACGCAGAGGCAGGCAATGGCAAACCACTTTGGAATGTTTCTTGCCTTGACCTGGATGGCCCAGACTAGCCCAATCTCATTGGAACTCAGAAGCTAAGCACGACCAGCCCTGGTCAGTACTTAGATGGAAGACCACCAAGGAAACGGAGGGTTGCTACGCAGAGGCAGGCAATAGCAAACTACTTTGGAATGTTTCTTGCCTTGACCTGGATGGCCCAGGCTGGGCGGATCTCGTCGGAACTCGGAAGCTAAGCACGGCCAGCCCTGGTCAGTAGTTAGATGGAAGACCACCAAGGAAACAGAGGGTTGCTACGCAGAGGCAGGCAATAGCAAACTACTTTGGAATGTTTCTTGCCTTGACCTGGATGGCCCAGGCTAGTCCAATCTCACAGAAATTCACCTGCTAAGCACGGCCAGCCCTGGTCAGTAGTTAGATGGAAGATAAGAGCTGTCCTTGAAAAAAAGCCGTTTCTGTCAGAGCTCTCTCAGCCCCACCTACCTCACAGGGTGTCTGTTGTGGGGAGGGGAAGGGAAAGGAGTTTGTAAACAGCTCTGAGATTCCAAGTGGACGGCAGGGCATAAATCCAATCTCCTCCTCCTCCTCCTCCTCCTCTCTGTTTCATTGATGAAGCTGCTCAAAAGTTCATAGAAGAATGGCCAGGAGATATACTCTTCTCCTCCTTGTTTCCATATCTGAAAGATCTCTTTGAAAGAGCAGCAAGCTTGGCCATCTGCATATTGCAAACGCTCTTTGTGGGCATTCTCCTTGCTATGGTGCACAAGGCTACAATAACAAAAGGGAATCCAAATAACAGAGGTCTTCTGTTGAGAGCCAGTTTGGTGTCGTGGTTAAGTGCACGGACTCTAATTGGGGAGAACCGGGTTTGATTCCCCACTCCTCCACTTGCACCTGGCTGGATGACCTTGTGCAAGCCATAGTTCTGATAAGAGCTGTTCTTGAAAAAGAGCAGTTTCTCTCAGAGCTCTCTCAGCCCCACCTACCTCAGAGGGTTCTGTTGTGGGGAGGGGAAGGAAAAGGAGTTTGTAAGCTGCTCTGAGACACCTTTGGGTAGTGAAGGGCGGGGCATAAATCCAATCTCTTCTTCTTCTTCTTCTTCTTCTTCTTCTTCGTCTTCTTCTTCGTCTTCTTCTTCGTCTTCTTCTTCGTCTTCTTCTAGATGACTAAGCCCTCTGTGAGGGGAAAGGAAGGTGCCTCCTCATGAACTCAGAACTGCAAACTCTCTTTTCCCTCTCATCTCCCCCGCCTCCCTATGAGCTACACACTCTGTGGTACTTCCCTTCCTTTCCAAAGGAAAAAGAAATGCAGAATCCAATAGAAGCAATAGATGTCCAAACTGTCAATACTGGATCCATCGCTCCATGTTAACTAAGGCCTTGTTGGCTGGTCCCTATTTATTTATATAACCTCAAAAGCAATAATATAAACAGAAGTATGATTTACTTGGGAGTCCTTCTATTATTAAAACACTTTGTCTTATCGTCTTATTGATTTACAATCTGTCCCCTATTTTAGCGTCTGAAAACAATCTAGACATGGAGCTGCAAAATGTTTAGATTTTCATTGTTAGACAAGATTCTTCTTTCTTTCTTTTTTTCAGTTCCAGACTGGGAAGGGGGTGGTGGCGAAGTCCTCGACTGCTAAGCACCATGGTAAGGAAATGATTTATGGCCTTGTAGCCATAACGATGCAGCAGACCCATTAACATATTGGCAGACCCGAGGATGGATTATCAACATTGATTATTTCATGGACCACTGATGCCCATTTGTTAGGAGAGGCTCGAAGATGGCCTCTCCCAGACTGAAATCTTTTATGAGCAGACAGCATTTTAAGTATTAGAAACCTGGGATTTCTTTTTCTTTTCTTTCCTCCCTTTTTGGGACCGCCACACCTCCATCTCCTCTGAAGTCACTTTCAAAAAAAGTATCAAAATGAAAGTTCATTCTTTATGATGGCCCTTCATTCCTCGAGCCCTCGTCCCCCACGTCTTCTTTAAAAATTAATGACTGCCAGCATTTAGCCACTGGTTGTTGCTATGAAGATCTATGCAAAAAGCAAGGATCCCTATAGAGCAGGTGATATATGGAATTCTCTTTATTACTACAATAAAACTTACTGACATTTCAATACTTCTGCAAATAGCATTATAGTATCAATCTTCCGAATTAGGTTGAAAATTAAGCTGTAAATTAAAAGAAAGTGTACTTTGGAATACAACATGATATGTCACCCGGGGAAGGACCTTTGTGCTTAACAGAACTGAGGGGGGAGGGAATTGAAAAATAAGCCCAGCTGCCTCCAAATAAAGACCCCGGGTTGCCCTGACCAAGAGAGACCAAGCAAGGCCAATTTCATCAGATCTCGGAAACTAAGCACTTGGAAAGGTGCCCTCCCAAAGAATACCAGGGCCAGGATGCAGAGGTAGTGTCTCGTACCCAAGTCATAGGTCTGGAATGTGGTGGGGTGCCCTCCCGTTTTCTGTCTCAGCTCTCCCTGGCTCACCAACTGTTTGCTATCTTATGCTTGACCTTGTAGATGCTCCAGCTGCAGTTTTACTCGTCTGGGAAAGTTAACGGCTTTTGCTTTGCCTTTGTCCGCGTGCGTGAGATGTATCCATTGGCTCATGCTTACCGGTGGGGGAATGTTTGATTTTAGTATAAGTCAAAGGTCCTTGTATTGGCGGCCATTCCTGACACAAGTTGTACACGTGTCTCTAGTACTGGATTTACCAATAAACAGTGATCTTCTCATGAAGCCCTGTGTTGCGTAACCTGACTAAGGACCCTGACAGGCAAAGCCACCTCTCTGAAACGTCCTAGCCCCACTAGGGGTCACCAGAAGCTATCATGACTTCCAGGTTCACAAGCACATACACACACACCAAAAAAGGAAAGGAAAGGAAAAAAAGAATCTGGATTATACTGTATAACATTAACATATTTTGGACACTCCAATATTTCACCAGGAGGAAAGATGCTATGGCACAGCCAGATCTTGTCAGACCTCGGAAGCTAAGCGGGGTCGGTACTTGGATGGGAGGCCACCAAGGAAGGCTCTGCAGAGGAAGGCCACGGCCAACCACCTCTGCTGAATCGCTCACCTTGAAAGCTGCTTGCTGAGGTCATAAATCAGCTGCAACTTGAGGCCACTTTACCCACATGCACAATATCCCAACGCCCTGACCTGGATCTCAGAAGCGAAAACTAGTACATGGATGGGAGAGTCCAGAGATGCTCCCCAGAGGAAGGCCACCCCTGAATGGCCCTTGACTTGAAAACCTCACGAGGGGTCACCATGAGTCGGCTGCAACTTGACAGCGCTTTCCACCATCAATATTTCAACTCGGGAGAGGTCAACTAGACAAGATCAGTTCCTCACGAGCCAGGATAATATAAACCCAGTTCAAAACAGGGCTGTACAGGGGGCTTTGCCCGGATGTGTATGGCCCTGGCTAGCCCGATCTCATCGGATCTTGGAAGCTAAACAGGGTCAGCCTTACTCAGTACTTGGATGGGAGACCACCAAGGAAGTCCACGGTTGTTACGCAGAGGTGGATGGGAGACCACCAAGGAAGTCCACAGTTGCTATGCAGAGGCAGGCAACGGCAAAATCACTTCTATTTGTCTCTGCCTCGACCGAGATGGCCAAGGGTAGCCTGATCTTACCAGGTCTTGGAAGCTAAGAAGAATCAGCCTTGCTCAGTATTTGGATGGGAGACCACCAAGGAAGTCCACAGTTGCTATGCAGAGGCAGGCAACGGCAAAATCACTTCTATTTGTCTCTGCCTCGACCGAGATGGCCAAGGGTAGCCTGATCTTACCAGGTCTTGGAAGCTAAGAAGAATCAGCCTTGCTCAGTATTTGGATGGGAGACCACCAAGGAAGTCCACAGTTGCTATGCAGAGGCAGGCAACGGCAAAATCACTTCTATTTGTCTCTGCCTCGACCGAGATGGCCAAGGGTAGCCTGATCTTACCAGGTCTTGGAAGCTAAGAAGAATCAGCCTTGCTCAGTATTTGGATGGGAGACCACCAAGGAAGTCCACAGTTGCTATGCAGAGGCAGGCAACGGCAAAATCACTTCTATTTGTCTCTGCCTCGACCGAGATGGCCAAGGGTAGCCTGATCTTACCAGGTCTTGGAAGCTAAGAAGAATCAGCCTTGCTCAGTATTTGGATGGGAGACCACCAAGGAAGTCCACAGTTGCTATGCAGAGGCAGGCAACGGCAAAATCACTTCTATTTGTCTCTGCCTCGACCGAGATGGCCAAGGGTAGCCTGATCTTACCAGGTCTTGGAAGCTAAGAAGAATCAGCCTTGCTCAGTATTTGGATGGGAGACCACCAAGGAAGTCCACAGTTGCTATGCAGAGGCAGGCAACGGCAAAATCACTTCTATTTGTCTCTGCCTCGACCGAGATGGCCAAGGGTAGCCTGATCTTACCAGGTCTTGGAAGCTAAGAAGAATCAGCCTTGCTCAGTATTTGGATGGGAGACCACCAAGGAAGTCCACAGTTGCTATGCAGAGGCAGGCAACGGCAAAATCACTTCTATTTGTCTCTGCCTCGACCGAGATGGCCAAGGGTAGCCTGATCTTACCAGGTCTTGGAAGCTAAGAAGAATCAGCCTTGCTCAGTATTTGGATGGGAGACCACCAAGGAAGTCCACAGTTGCTATGCAGAGGCAGGC
Source organism: Gekko japonicus (assembly GCF_001447785.1). NCBI lineage: Eukaryota > Metazoa > Chordata > Lepidosauria > Squamata > Gekkonidae > Gekko > Gekko japonicus. The sequence goes on along the minus strand of NW_015176120.1, from coordinate 56,593 downwards.
AATGGCAAAACCACCTCTATTTGTCTCTGCCCCGACCGAGATGGCCAAGGGTAGCCTGATCTTACCAGGTCTTGGAAGCTAAGAAGAATCAGCCTTGCTCAGTATTTGGATGGGAGACCACCAAGGAAGTCCACAGTTGCTATGCAGAGGCAGGCAACGGCAAAATCACTTCTATTTGTCTCTGCCCCGACCGAGTTGGCCAAGGGTAGCCTGATCTTACCAGGTCTTGGAAGCTAAGAAGAATCAGCCTTGCTCAGTATTTGGATGGGAGACCACCAAGGAAGTTTGGCCTAGCCTCTTTTGAAGCCAACTGACAGACATTTACATAGATAGTTTCAGAAGGCAGCCGGATTGGTCTGCAGTCGAACAGCTGAATTCAAGTCCTGAGACATCTCAGAGGCCAGCAAGATTTTTGGTGGTATCAGCTATCGACAGTCAAAGCTCCCTTCGTCTGATATCAGGCATCTCATGAAAGGAACTTGGTCTCTCAAAAGATTGTACCCCAAAAAAATCTTGTTGGTCTCAGAGATGCTACAGGGCTCGTATCTAACACATTTACATGTGTACTCTATTTGGTGGATCTGCTTGTTTCCACGTGGTACAAGAGGCAACTCTTTTTCCCCCAACGCCATGCCGCATTGTTTGTTGGATGTATTATACTGCCTTCATCTCACTTTTCTCTGGTTGTGAAATTCAGTTCATTAGGTCTTGGAACACATGAAATCTGTGCTACAGTGTATATTCTACGGTTTTTAATCCTTTGTTCTTTAAATACAACAGGTAGAAGCAATTACATAGAAAACCTGTTAGGGCCATGTAGATGGAATCAATGGGTACTGCAGCAGATTGGGAACTAGAGCTAAACTATATATATATCCCTTGCAAACCTACAGAACTGCTACAGTCGTCTTCTGAGGATGTGCTACAGGTGCCCCTGCACTCTCAGATTTGGTGGGTGGCAACTCACAACCAGGGAGAGGGTCTTCGTAGTCACCACACCAAACCTCAGAAACCTCCTTCCCAGAGAGCCTTGCCTGACCCCTTCTGTTGCCATCTTCCACCAGCAGGTGAAGACTTTTTTGTTTCATTTGGGGTGTTCTCGGTGATCCCTCCTTCCTTCTGTGTCTTTTTGTTGCTGTTTTTATGCTTTTTTTAAATGTGTGTTTTTCGCTTGGTTTTCATTGATTTAGTGATGTGCTTTCGTTTGGCTTTAATGGTTTTTAAGATGTGCTCCTATTATGTATGTTTTTGATCAGTCAGCTGCCTTGGTACAGGCAGAAAGGCCGGGTAAAAACACTGCAAATAAAATAAATATAATGGAGTCCCATGCCATAAATATATAATCCCGAGCAAATATAATATCTCTGTAGCAGTAGAAAAGTTCAAGAGTCCAGCAGCACCTTAAAGACTAACAAAATTTGTGGCAGGGGAGGAGCTTTCGTGAGTCACTGCTTGCTTCTTCAGATACAGCTAGAACGTGAGTCCGTTTGTCCTTATGATTGGAGAGTAGAGTGATTTCAGATGCCGAATAACAACAGGCAGACAATAGCAGGTGAATTCTAGCTGTATTGGGGTTGCAGCTCAGTGGAAGAGTGTCTGCTTTGCATGCAGAAAGTCCCGCGATAAATCCCCTAAAAAGGACCAGGCGGCAGGTGATGTGAAAGACCTCTCCCGGGGACCCTGGAGAGCTGCTGCCAGTCTGAGTAGACAATACTGACCTTGATGGACCAAGGGTCTGATTTAGTATAAGGCATCTTCGTGTAGAAGAAGTGAGCCGTGACTCACAAAAGCTCCTACCCTGCCACAAATTTTGTTAGTCTTTACGGTGCTATTGGACTCTGGCTCTTTTCCACTGCTACAGATAAACTAACAAGGCTACCAAGCTTGATAATATCTCTGTATCTGCGCCATGCCATTCTGGTCCCTTTTTAACATCACCCGTTTAGCGACAGATCTCCGATACCACGGCATAAGCAGTCTTTCAAAATATGATCTGAAAGCCATCTATGCTCCAAACTCTGTTGAGCCAGATATCAGAGCTGCCATTTGTATTATGCAAAGGACCTGCCTGATTCTATGTGGCGCCTGCAAGTCTACAGTGTGTAGCAACATCCCAAATTCACCAGTTAGGAAAACCAGCTCTATTGTATAGGACCTCTTAGGTAACTAACAAACATTCCAACTCATGCCAACGAGGAAAGAGGGCTCGAAGAGGAAGACTGGAAAGGGGAAATGGAAGGGACTCAGTAATGTTTGTGAGATTTTCAAAGCTAATGACACACAAGACTGATTCACTGCTCACCTCACTCTGTTCACTCATTTTTCATATCATATTTTTCACTGGCCCGTCAGCCTGCTCCACCAAGGTCGAATGAAAGAAATGAAAGCACACATTCCACATAAAGATTTATTACAAACCGATTTGTGCGCGCGTGTGTTTTAAAAGGCAAATTTATTCTAAACTTCCGTCACTCTAAAAAGGACAAAAATAAAAGAAGGTAGAGGCATGTCTGCATGAGAGAAAGAGAGAGTTAGAAAAGAAATGGAACGGGATGCTTTGATATCTGGATCTCACTACCGTAAGTACCCCTGGATATTAGAACAATATTTGGAAAATGAAACAACATTCATTTCAAAAAACATTACTTGACGTTCTGCCATGTTGGGGCTCAGTGGTGACCTTTGACCTGGAAGTAGGGTTGCCAGGTCCGGGATGGGAAATACCTGGAGATTTTGGGGGTGGAGCCTGAGGGGGCGGGGCTTGGGAAGGAAGACTTCAGTGGCGTATATAATGCCACTGAGCCCATGTTCCACAATGGCCACTTTCTCTGGGGGAATCGATCCCTGTCACCTGGAGATCAGTTGCAATAGCGGGAGGCCTCCAACAACCACCTGGAGGTTAATAAGTAATACAAAAGATCAAACCATGCATAAATAATGAAAAATATATTCAACAATAAATGAGTATCATAATCTAAAGCTATATAAATAGAGTAAAGGTAAAGGTTCCCTTGCTCGAAAGCCAGTCAAGTCCGACTCTAGGGTTGTGGTGCTCACCTCCGTTTCAAAGCCGAAGAGCTAGCGCTGTCCAAAGACGATTCCGTGGTCATGTAGCCGGCATGACTCAACACCAAGGCGCACAGACCGCTGTTACCTTCCCACTGAAGTGGTACCTATTCATCTACTTGCAATTTCTTGCTTTTGAACTGCTAGGTTGGCAGGAGCTGGAACTAGAGACAGGAGCTCACTCCGTCATGCGGCAACTCGGGTCTTGAACTGCTGAACTACTGACCTTCCATAGCCCCCCCCAAAAAATGACCTTCCACATAGAGTAGTTTTTCAAAAATACACTATGGCCGCATTCAGACTGGCAGTTTGGCCCGACAGCCAAACGTTTCAGGAGCATTTCACTAGCGGATTAAAGGGGCGGGTTCACACAGGCAAGGATGTCCGGCGTCCCTCAGCCGTACTCAAGCCGCCTTGTACCGCTTCCCTCCTGAGTTTTAAAAGTGCCTGGTGGAAGTGGTAGCCAACCATGTGGAGAGCGGGTTGATTCCGGTTCCCTGACATGTGAACGCAAGCGCTGTAAGGCGGGAACAACCTGCAGTCATTGATAATAGGTGCTGGCTGTTTTCGCGGCAGGCGCCCGTGCGCCCATGTGCATAGGCGCATGCAGCGGAGCACAGAAACAGCTGCTAACAGCCCGCCAGGGGCAGGCCAAGAGTGTAAACACTCCCTTGTGCTTCCTCCATGGTATCCTCCCACTTCAATTGCTGCAGTGTGAACGGGAATACTGCGACCAAGCCGTTCCGGGTCTGTTCCAGGTCTTCTTTGACGCGACTCCCCAGCGCTGCAAGCTGCCAGTCTGAATGTGGCCTATAATAGACAGAAACTCAAACATGCACGGTCCAAATACAGTCCTATTAATCCACTTTCAGAAATAGTCCAAGTCAAATTCTTCAAAAAGTGAAAAGACCAGATATAGATGTCTATAATTCCTCTTCACAAAACCCTTGTCTCACCGCTTGTGTATTATACTGCATTTCTGAAAAACTGCTCTATTTATATAGCTTTAGATTATGATACTCATTGACGGTTGAATATATTTTTTCATTATTTACACACGGTTTGATCTTTTGTATCACTCACTCCCTTCCGTGCATCTCTGCTGCTTGCGTTTCTTACCATCTGGAGGTTGGCAACCCTGCCTGAAAGCTCCGTGTATGTCAGCTGTGGTTACCTGGTAATGAAGGAAAGACTCTCTGTCTGGGGTTAGAAGTATTGGTAAGGGGAGCGGTGGCACAGAGGACTGAACAGAGTTGCTGTCAGTTCTAGCCCGCGCTGGTGTGAGCTACCAGCCTTGTCCTCAGCTAGTAGTAGTAGTAGTAGTAGTAGTAGTAGTAGTAGTAGTAGTAGTAGTAGTAGTAGTAGTAGTAGTAGTAGTAGTAGTAGTAGTAGTAGTAGTAGTAGTAGTAGTAGTAGTAGTAGTAGTAGTAGTAGTAGTAGTAGTAGTAGTAGTAGTAGTAGTAGTAGTAGTAGTAGTAGTAGTAGTAGTAGTAGTAGTAGTAGTAGTAGTAGTAGTAGTAGTAGTAGTAGTAGTAGTAGTAGTAGTAGTAGTAGTAGTAGTAGTAGTAGTAGTAGTAGTAGTAGTAGTAGTAGTAGTAGTAGTAGTAGTAGTAGTAGTAGTAGTAGTAGTAGTAGTAGTAGTAGTAGTAGTAGTAGTAGTAGTAGTAGTAGTAGTAGTAGTAGTAGTAGTAGTAGTAGTAGTAGTAGTAGTAGTAGTAGTAGTAGTAGTAGTAGTAGTAGTAGTAGTAGTAGTAGTAGTAGTAGTAGTAGTAGTAGTAGTAGTAGTAGTAGTAGTAGTAGTAGTAGTAGTAGTAGTAGTAGTAGTAGTAGTAGTAGTAGTAGTATTATCTCCACTTCGTGGAATGTGGCCTTGTGTCCTACATGCATTCTGGGCTGCTGAAGGCCTGATGGAGACTGAGCACCTCACCTGCCTGCTTGACTCATCATTTCAAACAAAAATTACATATACATCTCCATCAATGTTCCCTCTAAGCTGTGGAGTCTTGTGAGCAAAAATTCTACTTTGTGAGCTACTGGCATTAAAGTTGTGAGCAAGTGATTTGGCTGCTGCATAAATTAGTTTGCTCTGGAGCCATCCCTTCCTGAGCAAAGGCAAAAATGTATGAGCCGGAGGCTAAAGAACTGTGAGCCAGCTCACACTAACTCAGCTTGGAGGAAACACTGATCTCCATCCATTTCAACTTGGAGAGAGAAACTATGGGATCATTTTATCATGGACAAAATTGCGAACATTTCCAGTGACTCCTTGAATACTCCTGAGAAAGCGGACAGGAGATTTGTAGGAATATGGTTTTCTCTTCTTCGATACATGGCAGAACATGAATATCTCCCCTCAAACCTTATCTACAATACCTGGCTTCACTTTTGATCTGACATTCCTTGGCCTGAGCACTTTCACTGATCTATCATCATCATCATCATCATCATCATCATCATCATCATCATCATCATCATCATCATCATCATCATCATTTTATTTATTTATTTATTTATTTTTGTTATGACTAGTATTCCAAGGGCCTGACTTGACATTATCAATTATGGTGATTTCTAAATTTGACAGTTGAACAAGATTTGTTTGGTTGCAAAATGTATAATCTGGTTGAGGTTACTCTTATACTTCTTGATACCTGTTTGAAATTATTGCAATACTACATTTATTATTAATAAAAATAAATTTCAAAAAAAAAACCCCATATACATGAAAGGCAAGAAGCCTCTTGCGGTATTAATGCTTGCCACCCGACCCATTAAAATAGGACATTAAATACGTTGTTTTTAAAAGCAGCAAATGGTTAAGACTGATACAACTTGATTTTGCACAAATCACACACGGCTGTAGCCCAGGAAGGTGCAGCACTATGACAGCTTGTCAAAGAAAACTAAGAATGCAGGAGAGATATAGGCAATAAAATCTACCTAACGTTATCAATCTATTCTGACCTGACTTCTTCAGAGCACAGCCCACAAAAGGCTTGCAAGGCAAACATCTAGTCGCCAACGTGGTACCTGAGCTACAGCAATCCATCAACACCTTCCCTGGTGCCCACCAAGTGTTTTCAGAAAGTTCCAGGGGGCCTGGTGGGTCTTTTGCCCTGTTAGGTTTCAGCTGGGTGTCTGGATAGTTGATTGGCTATGCAGAGCTTTTAAAAATGTTAGTCTGGCAGCATCCGTCACCACTGACTGACTGAAGGTAAGCTGCGACAGCCATTTTAAGCCTGGCTCCACCACACGCACACACACACCCCCGTGGCAGCCATTTTGTATCTGTGCCCACCATGCTATGTCAGAACTCCAAAGCTGCCTGCAGGCTCAAAAAGGACCCCTGATCTAGTTGGTTATGCCAAACCCCCACCATCTGTCTTCTCCATTCCTGCCACCAGCATACAACATCTCCAACACCAAGGCTTGGGCGTGACATTTCCCCACATGATCCATCCATCCATCCTCCATTCATTCATCTTCATCTTCTTGTCCAGTTTGGTGCAGTGGTTAAGTGTGCGGACTCTAATCTGGGAGAACCGGGTTTGATTCCCCACTCCTCCACTTGTACCTGCTGATGTGACCTTGGGTCAGCCACAGTTCTCACAGAGCTGTTCTCTCGAGCAGTTCTCTGAGAGCTCTCTCAGTCCCACCTATCTCACAGGGTGTCTATTGTGGGGAGAGGAAGGGAAGGAGATTGTAAACTCTGAGAGTATAAATCCAGTTTCCTCCTCCTTGTCCTCACTCCTCCTCCTCCTCCTCGCACTTCAAGTACTCTTCTATCTTAACTAAAATTTCATATTATGTTTTCCATCACCACCTTCCAAATCTTTTTTCCCCTTGTGTCATGATCTGTGCAGGACTGGGAGCAAGGCCTAGTGCGGCCTGGTCCCAGGAGAGACCTGCATGGGAGTGGAAAGCAGACATAGCCTACAATCCCTACAATCCTTAGCGACGGTTGTAACCAATCCGTGTCCAGGGATTGTGTGAAGAGACTGGGACTTAAGCTTTGATGGCTGAAAAACTGTGTTCTTTTCTCTTCTGCAGTCTTGTCTCTCATAGGGCTAAACTGAGGGAACAGTCTGGTCTGAGGAAAAGAGTGAGTACGGGCAGGAGGGTATAAGAGGGTTGTGGGCCTTGAAATAGTAACTGGTTAAGTGAAATAGGTAGTCGTGTTAGATTTGATTATTTTGCCTTTAAACACTGTTATATATGTTAAGCACCTTGTCCTGTTATCAAAGCCCCATTACTGTATTAATAAACCCTTTGTTTTATGTTCTCTGCCTGGTCATCACGCCTATATTTTCTCGGCTTAAAAGGGGCATTTTGGTTGGGCTTGGGAGGGTACTCTGGGCCTTCCCAAGGGACCCGAAGTCCAGAGTGGTGGCAGACGAAGGTGGCGACCCACAGGGGGTCATGATGACACCTTGGTTTTCACATCTCCGCTTAGATTGTGAGCCTGTGCACAAAGACCTGTGTTACGTTAGTAACACGCCTCAAGTAGAATGTTTTAAGCACCTCAGTAAGTGACAAAAGAATGACGGGCAGCTTCCGATTCTGTCACAACTGCTGGCAGGGGAAATAGGAAGGCAAAATTCTGGAGGTCTGATCAGCCTTGAGGCCCATGGATCTAGGCAATTCATGTGATTTGTTTTCATGCAACGTCCAGATTAGAGACAGGTAAATGGAAGGGCAGGCAGAGAGAATGTTTGTCTGCTGGCAGACCTGACAATTGGAAGGAATGACACGTGTCTCCATCAATCTATGTGAGCACTGCTTGTTTTTCGACAGTACGTCTGGAGCAGGGTGCCCCAACGTCATTCACCAAGCTTTTCAGAAAATGGGTGGAGCCATTGTAAGACAGGGCTTGTTATTGGCTTCCATCATTCAAGTGAAAGGGTTTTCCACTAAAGGATGAGGAGGACTGGGAAGCACCAGAGTGCTCCTTAGTCAATGTGTGGTTCCATTCCCCCTTCAGGATTCTCTTCGTCCCAGGAGATGTAAGGCGGGAGTTATGCCATTTGGGTCTGCCTCTGGAGGCAGCCATTTTTGGGTGGCTCCACCCCCCTGTGGCAGCCATTTTGGGGTGGTGCTAACCTCCCCCTCTCACAATCCCAAATGTGCCCACAGCCTCAGTTTGCGGACTACTAGTATAAGAACCTGGAGCATCTGAAACATGATGAAAGGGGTGCACAACACAGATGGAAAAAAGGTTTATTTTTTTCTTACTTGCCCCCCGCCCCAATTTATCAACACACAAGAGAAGGAGGGCTTCCTTCTTTATTCCTGCCCATGGTTCCCAAAGGGGCAAGTAATGTTAATCCATTGTAACAACATTTTTTTAAAAAATGCGTGGGGGAACCCTAGGGCTGCCAAGTGGGGGCGGGTGGCGGGTAAACCCCCGCTTTGGAGGCCCACTTTCCGCCGCCGCGGAATCGGGCCCCGGGGGGAACTCCGCCCCCCGAAGC
>NW_015176120.1:34288-47980 GCF_001447785.1 Gekko japonicus | reverse complement strand
GTTTTCCCCCCGGACGTTCTTAGCCGCGCCCTCAACATTGCTGACGTTGCACGTCACTTCCTGTGATGTGTTGGCGGCGGCGCGAGCGAAGCGCGCGTGCACGCGCATCCGGGGACAGCTCCCGGAGCCGGCCAAGGCTCCCCCGCCGGTGAGGATTTTAGACTTGGGAACCCTAGGGAACCCTAAAAACTAACAACATCTATTTCAATACAAGCTTTCCTGAATCACCACTCACTTCTTCAGATGTGTATGGAAACCAAACTGAGAGTCCTTCAGAATGACTGGAGTAGGTCATAGGATCCATAACACTCCAGTCTCCTTCCATCTACACTGGCTTCCAGTTTGTTTCTGAGCCCAATTCAAGGTGCTGCGATTGCCCTTTAGCCAACATACCTGAAGAACCACCTTCTCCCTTATGAACCTACCTTCCCACTCTGTTCCCCTTTGGAGGACCTCCTTCGGGTGCCTCTCCCATCTGAGACTAGACAGGTGACACCTTGAGAAAGAGCCTTCTTGGCCATGGTGCAAAAACTTTGGGACCCCCCCCCCAGGGAGATGCATCTGTTTCCATCTATCATTGTCTTTTGCTAGTGCATGAAGACTTCTTTGTTTTGTTTAGTATGCCCCAATAACTGTTACTGCCCCACCTCCATGGTTGTGTTATGTATGTCTGTAAGCTGCTCTGAGACTCCGAGTGAAGGGCGGGGTATAAATCCAATCTCCTCCTCCTCCTCCTCCTCCTCTTCTTCTTGTATGTTTGTATGTCTATAAATGCTGTTTTCGTGTTGACATTTTGGGGATTCTATCTGGGTGGAAAGGTGGCATAGAAATAAATAAATAAAGCCTGATAATCATGCCTATATTAAAGGTAAAGGTAAAGGTAAAGGTTCCCTTGCTCGAAAGCCAGTCGAATCCGACTCTAGGGTTGCGGTGCTCATCTCCGTTTCAAAGCCGAAGAGCCAGCGCTGTCCGAAGACGTTTCCGTGGTCATGTGGCCAGCATGACTAAACACCAAGGCGCACGGAACGCTGTTACCTTCCCACTGAAGTGGTACCTCTTTATCTACTTGCAATTTCTTGCTTTCAAACTGCTAGGTTGACAGGAGCTGGAAGTAGAGACGGGAGCTCACTCCGTAATGCGGCACCCGGGTCTCGAACTGCTGAACTACCGACCTTCCACAGCCTGCAGTTCAGCGTCTTAACTACTTGAGCCACCGCAGCTCCCCATGCCTATATTAGCCATGGTTTATTATTGGCCAATTACCTATAAGAAGAAGTCATGGTTTTAAGTGGGCTTACGATTATTACAACTATGACTTGGTACAACACTTGCTGATGTCTTACTATATAGGCCTTGACAAATTGACCTAGGAGCCAGACTCAAAATTAAGAAGCCCAGACTTACCCATATCAAATATATTTTCCCATCTGTCATATTAAGGAAGTTTAACGTTGATTCTAAGTTATAAGCGGGGTTGCCAACTGACATGGAGAAAAATGTCCTGTCACTAGGGCAACAGGAAACAACTCCGCACCATCCTCTATATGACAGCCCTTCAGGTACTTTAAGATGGTTATCATATCACCAAGGTAAGTATCTGCTGCGTAGAAAAGTGCCAGAATAAGTCTCTGCTCTGGATCCTGTATATAAAAAAATGTAACTACAGTAATACATAATTCATGATTTACTACAGACAGGTCTTTGTGTATAGATATACTGCTGTCCCCATAACCCAACATCAACAGTCAAACTAATTCATTGCCCAGTGTTGTCAAATGTCCCAGTTAGCCTCCTTGGCTGTCTACATTTGAATCCAAGTTTATTAACACGAGAAAGATATCCCCATCTCCTTGCAAGAGCTCCTAGGAAATAGCCAAGAAATTTCATGGTTTCAACACCCTATAGCAGTGTTTTCCCAACTGTTGGTCGGGACCCAAAAGCGGGTCATCATGAGCCTCTGAAAATGGGCCGTGGGTCCCTTTTATTGCTCTCTTTCATATTTTGGAAACCAAGGTCTGATCCCAGGAAATAGTATCTTCCATGTCATACACTGGCTAGCATTTTTTCTTTGAGTATACGTGTAATGCAAACCCATTTGAGATTCAGAGGTATCAAAGAAAAAGAGAATGAAAATATAAGAGAGGAAATGATAAAAGCAATAACTTTATACTTGGAAGAGGAAGAGGGAACAATGGAAGCAGACTTTGACTTGATATACAGAGTGAACTCCAGAATTGCGGAAAAGAAAAATTTACCAAGAGATGTAATTGTACAATTTGTAACAAGAGCAACAACAGAAGACATCTTTAAGAAACAATTTACCGTCCCGTTCGAACCCCAATAGCTAGCAATCCAAAACAGTCCAGTGGAGCCTGAGCGGTGGGTGTTGCCTTCTGACACACTTCCGGTGATGTCAGGGGGTGTGGCATATGCAAATAAGTTATGCTAATGAGCTATGAGACAGTGTCATAGATGCAACAAACATGAAATTGAGCCAACTTCAGAGGACGGCGGAAGACAGGAAGGCCTGGTGTGATCTGGTCCATGGGGTTGCAAAGAGTCGGACTCGACTGTGCAACTGAACAACAACAACAAATGAGCTCCTGCCCCTCTTTTTCTATGAAATGACCCCTGGTTACTAGAGTGAGTGTCTTAGAATCTGAGGGGGATTGGGGGAAGGAATGAAGAAGGAGAAGGTGGTCTAACCTCCATAGGCAAAAGCCGTGTGTGTCGGAATGCCACTCGCTTGGGGCTCATAGTGGGGGCAGCTGCATCCTTTGTGTGATGGTTGTTAGTTTCTCAAAAAAATCTGGTTGGCCACTGTAGAAAACTGAATGAGAGGAGGAGGAGGAGGAGGAGGAGACTGGATTTATACCCACTCAGAGTCTCAGAGTGGCTTACAATCAGTGTTCCCTCTAAGCTGAGTTAGTGTGAGCTAGCTCACATTTTTTTTTACCCTCTGGCTCACTCATTTTTGTCTTAGCTCAGGAAGGATAGCTCCAGAGCAAACTAATTTATGCAGTAGCCAAATCACCTGCTCACAACTTTAATGCTAGTAGCTCACAAATTAGAATTTTTGCTCACAGGGCTCCATAGCTTAGAGGGAACATTGCTTACAATCTCCTTTCCCTTCACCCTGTGAGGTAGGTGGGGCTGAGAGACCTCTCCTGAGAACTGTTCATGAGAGAACAGCTCTGAAAAAACTTGTAACTGACCCAAGGTCACACCAGCCGCTGCATGCGGAGGAGAGGGAAATCAAACCTGCGCTCCTAACCACTACACCAAACTGGCTCTCAAACTGAACTAAAAGGTGCCAAGGTCAGAGTTTGCCCAGAGCATCAAAAAGCCTTGGACTAGCCCTGGGTGGGTCACCATCCCAGGTAAATCTGGATTTGTGGGTCACCTTACTGAAAATACTGGAAACCGCTGCCCTATAGGATGGTCTGTTTGTGACCCAATGCAACTGGCCCTGGTCTTTTCCTCCTCTTCACACAACCACTTCGATTTGAAACTGCCATGCCATCAATCTGTACATTCCCTATACCACCCGGATCTTCTGCCCAAATATTTCTGACCATTCACTTTATTGGCATGTTTTCATTCATTTACTTTGTTGCCATACTGCCTTCACCAGCAATTTGCATCGTGAATGATGGCTTTAAATACAATAGAGGCAACGCTGGGGGAAAGGGGAAATAAGTCAATTCAAATCCCAAACCATGCAAAGCACTAAAGATGTTTTTAATATCTTACATAACGTCCAAAATAAAATAAATATACAAGAGTGTGATCCCCATGTGATTATTATATTTTGCAAATACAAAGGCCAAGACAACAGAGAACCTGTATTCTGTACTATTACTTTAGAAGGCTGTGTAAGATCTCAGTGTAACCATTGCCCAGTGGTACAGGCACAGGAAATTAAAGATGACTAGCATAGCTCACACGCACACACAAATGGCCTTCCTTTTCTGAAGACACCTGAAGTGCGTAACACTCTTGTACACCAGATCCCTGAATCGCTGATCTCCCGGAGCTCTGAATAATTAATATGTTTTGCATGCACATGCACAACAGAGAGAGAGAGTTCCCCCCACCGCTTACACAGATCCTCCCAACCAAAACAAATTACTTGTGAAGCTTGGAAGCTCTATTACACAAGATACATTGTCATGTTTTTTAAGCATGCTGTATTTCCATGCATACTATGAAAAATTAATAGTAAAAGCAATATATTGCCTAGGAAAGTGTTACAAACAGTAGCTATAATACACAGGCATGTAGCTTTAAAAAAACATACACAAAAAAACCCCTGGAGCAGTATCTGAGTCACAAGAACAATATTCAATATATTTGGCATAACTCATACTGAAAAAGATAAACTGTAGGATATTGTACGTCCTTGCACTATTCCAGAGAGTGGGTGAAAATAATCAGTACCCATTACACTATTTCAACAATATACATTCTCTCTCTCTCTCTCTCTCTCTCTCTCTCTCTCTCTCTCTCTCTCTCTCACACACACACACACACACACACACACACAGCATCTAAGTAACCAATACAGATTTAAAATGGGAGCAAGAGTGGGTCGAGGATGAACCTCAAGTCATAAAGTCATAATTCCAGGTGCACATCTTTTAGTGTAGGAATACCCACCTTACAAAATGAAGCCCATTTGTGCAATGGATGTTACAGATAACAACCAGGCACACTCCCAACACCACAGTTTCAACCGTGATCTATGCCTGTTTATTTCAAAAGCGAACATTTCTAAGCACCTGGCAATGTGCAAATACTAAATCCATGCAATGAACAATTTCTATCTAATGCCATAATCATCTTTAACATTCTACACCAAAATGAGCTATTGAAGTATGCAAGTAATCTGGAACACAGGATTTATTTATTTTTAACAGAGAAGCAGCTTAAATATTATTATTGGCTGTAACAGTAATTGGAGCAGATTAATTCAGTGTAGGGAAAACACTGAAAGGACAACTGTAGAAAAGAAACGTATTCTTTTAAAAACATACTGTGTGAGCTTATTGCAAACGATCAAATGCTCGGTTTGAATGGAGTGAATGTGTTTGAATCCGGACAAAAATAAACAAATTAACCCGCTAAAATTTAGTAGACGCTCAGACCCCTTCACGTATTTTTTAGGAAAACCTGCTGAAAAATCCTCCCTGTGTTCTGTTAGCAGTAAGTAAATTGCTTGCGGGCTCCGACTGCCGGAATACTTTAGCAGGCAATCTTTCTCTGTCTTTCATTCTGTTTGTCTGTGTTAAATTCCCCCTCTGCCCTCATCCATTCTCGCATCCAGTTCCCAGCTCTGTCCATCCATCAATCCACACACTTTGTCAGTACTGACTTCATCCTGGCTCTCACAATCACACCCCAGCCATCCCCAGCCGCCACCGGGGAGCTATTCGCCTCCCATCTGCGTCTCCCGGATCTGCTGACGGAGGGCCTGACGCTTGTCGTCTTCTATTGCACAGGCAAGCAAAAAAACACTAATACAGAGCCTGATTTCTATCGTGGCGCTTTTCACCTTTCCTATCGGAGGGAAATAAGCAAGAAAGGAGAGACACAAAGAGAGATGTTTGTTGAATTTTCTAAAACAATTCCTACTCTAGTCAGGTTGAGGTTCAATTCGTCTTCCCTCCGCGAAACATCAATAGAAATCACAGGGAGAAAATGTATCACTAATTAAGGGTTGATAAGCTCTATGTCAAGTGCAGTTTTTTTGGAAAGAAAGCACTGGAGCTTATACAGCGGCTCACCCAGCAGAATGGCTCACAGCACTTTTATCCTAATCGCAGCTGAAGACTGTATTTCGCGTAAGGCTCGGTAAAAACAAATTACTCGATAGAGGTTAACTGGAACACCCCACCGTTTAAAACAAGAGGGATGACCTCCGACAGCTAAAAATGAAATGCACAGATAACACAAGATTATTGGGAATGCGCTCTTTGACAAAACTTATTTCTGCATTGTTGCTAGGTTGTAAACACATTTGAGTACATTTTTTTGGGGGGGATATACTTCTTGGAATTGCCTTTTTTATAAGCAGGTGTAGGGGTACATGGTGTAATGTTAAGAGCAGAAGAAGAGTTGTCTTTTGTACCCTGCTTCTCAACCCTGAGGAGTCTCAAAGAACTGTGCTGATTCCATCTTTGGACTTATGATATCAGAAATTGACTGAGCACCACTGTTTTAAATGTTGGATGTTTTACCATGTATTATATGTTTTAAAGTTATTATGTATACCATGTTTTAATTATGGCATGGTTATTACCTTGCCCTTGTTAGCCGCCCTGAGCCCATTGGGGAGGACGGGATACAAATTAAATAAATAAATAAATAAAGCAGCCTACAATCACCTTTCCCTTCTTCTCCCCACAACACGTGCCTTGTGAGGGAGGTGGGGCTGAGAGAGTTCGGAGAGAACTTTGACTGGCCCAAGGTCACCCAGCAGGGCTTCACGTGGAGGAGGACTGGGGAATCAAACCTGGTTCTCCAGATTAGCGTCTGCCACTCTTAACCACAACACCTCACGGGTATACAGCTTCTCTTAAAACTCCCAAGCTGCATTTAGGCATTCTGTGCTAGGGGCAAAGAAAAAGTGCCGGTGGAAGCTGAGACCAACACGTAGCGTTAAGAGTCAACAGTGCAAATCTAAGGGATGGGTCTGCTCTGAGGATTTATTTCAGAGATGATACACAAAACTACCAAAACAATGAAAAGGAGGAAAAGAGAGAGCCTCCCCCATAATTTATGAGGATGCAAACCTCATTTATAATGATAGGGCATCGATACCACACCCTCAGCTGCTCCCACAGCCATTTGACTTGACAACTGGCGACCTGCAGGGTCTTGTTTCAAACTGTCTGTGATGTCATCACATCAGATGCCCCATCGTGATGTCACTTGTCACAAATGACAAGATGAGACTGAAACGTGGGGAAATGAAGCAAAAGTAAAGGCAAGCGGGGAGGAAGAGGGAAACCATCCTGAGAAGAAGCGTTCCATGAAAGTGCTGGAAAATTATGTCTAGCAGAGGTGCTTTTCAAAACACACAAATAAGAACACAGGATCAGTCCTAATTACAGTGAAATGCAGTGAAATTGAACATTTGGGGAAATCTCCCCATCTATCTTCCTAGTCTTTTCTCATCTTCTTCCACGTCTTGTGTCCGTGGAGGACCCCCCCACACCAAGTGCAGCCCATACTTCCTCCGGTACTTTGGAGAGCTGGAAACCTACCCACCCCAACTGGCTCTTCCCCAAGCCCTCAACATTCAGTGCTGGAATCCCCCCCCCCATTTCTTTCTAATCAGTCTTTGTATTTTGATGAACCTGTTATACAGACCACTAGCACTGTGTACCCGTGGTGGTGGTGGTGGGGGGAATACCCCCATTTTGTGCCCCCAAACCGACATCCACACACATAAGGACAACAGAGGAGACCTGAAAAGGCGGAAACGGAGGAAGTCCTCTCTGCTGTGCAACTATACACAGACATCTCTAATTAGACAGCAACAAAATTTTATTAATAGGCCGGACATTATGGAATGAGCTTGTTATAAATGGGTCCTGTCAAAGCCTTATTCAGCTACCAAATGAGTATTCTCAGTTCACTGCTCGCATCTGAAGCATCACCGCTGGTGCCGGATAACAAATGATTGCTATTAACCGTATTGTTAGTAATGATGGCTGAAAACAAACAAAAACCCATAAATAACAGTCTGCAGAAAAATTAACCCATAAACTTGATAGATACCCAGCTGAGAAATAATAAATGACACTTTGGATCCAGCTGGGAGAAGCGAGTGGTTTTTGTTTTCTCCTCTGTCATTAACACATTTCCCCGTGCTAAAAATTAGATTCTGATATATAATTATCAACGCTTCGAGATATTAATTCTGCTATCACTCCCTGTTTCTCTGCTGGCTGGATGTAACGTTATTCACAGATTACTCTGAGAAAACACATCAGACACTTAACAGAGCAGGTCAAAGCGGCAAGCGGCTTTTGCTGGCAAAAAGTCTCAGAGTAGTATTCCTTCAAAGCAAAAAAAGGGTGGGTGGGTGGTTGGGTGTGGAGGGGAGAGCGAAGGAGATGCAAAACAAATTTCTCACATTAATTAACTCAAGTTTTTCCTTTGCAGCCAGGGAAACACGACTCCCCTGCATAATGTTAACTCAGCATATTCCCATCTGTCCTGATGAAAGCGGCATTAAGAACAAGCAACTGACAGCAATGCTGCTGGCTGCACATTCAAGGACACGTTCGTCAACTTCCTGGAGAAGCCTTCCCGGTTTTCCCAAGTAAATACAACTTCCCTGTACACAATAAAACCCCCACAAATGCAACAGAGTTGGCTCCTCCCGATCACCTTGTTCTTCCTAGATGTGTGATAGACATTTCCGTGCGCGCGCACATGTATGCAAGTGGAAAACCCAGAAGGAAAAAGGCTTTTTTTTGGGGGGGGGAAACAGGTGAATGGGAACTCTGTTCTTCATGAATCATTTTTCAATGAGGGAAAGACAAACGAGACAAACAATTTCAACGCTAAATGGCAGGGCCATCAAATACGACCTGCCTTAGCCAGTGCCTCAAGCTTTATGCAGAAGTACGGACAACACAGTGCCACTGTTTGCAGCCTATAAGCTATTTGTGAAATTCAGCACGGTCTCATACCTGTGACATGGTTTAAGAACACATGCCTTAGCCAGTGCCTCAAGCTTTATGCAGTGCCACTGTTTGCAGCCTACAAGCTATTTGTGAAATTCAGCATGGTCTCATACCTGTGACATGGTGTAAGAACACACGATGGCACAATGGGATCCTTTGAAGACCATTAAAAGCTTTTTTTAGATTCAGTGCATGCTAGAATCCCTCATTTCAACATTAATTAGGACAAGTTTTGAAAATGCAACAATTTTTTTTTGCTTCTTTAAACTTCCTGGACTGAAGTTTCAATGAAGGAAAACTCCAGATGATATTAGAAAGGAAATTCCAAGAGAAGAGTACGTCTGCCCTTGTTCACGACAGGGATATGAACTGTATACGTTTTAGCAGCAGGCATTCATACATACTTGAAGCATGTTTGTTACTCATTTAAAAATCTGCTTAATCGGTCTTTGACAGGGTAAAAGACAGTGTTTTATCAGTTTTCCCAGTGATCATAATATTATTTTTGTAAGCAAAAAAAATAAAATTAAATTAAAAAAGGCCCAGAGAAATCCAGCAAAGGCTAGTGCTCTCCTCCCCCTACCCCCGCCCACTGTTTCCAAGCCCGAATCTGCTTAATCGGTCTTTGACAGGGTAAGAGACAGCGTTCTATCAGTTTTCCCCATAATCATAATATTATTTTTGTAAGCAAAAAATAAATAAAATTAAAAAAGGCCCGGAGAAATCCAGCAAAGGCTAGCGCTCTCCTCCCCCTACCCCCGCCCACGGTTTCCAAGCCCAGGCCAAGCTGTGCTGATGATTGAGCCTAACCAAAAACCTCATACATTCTATCCACTACATTTTCCTCAGTATCTGGCACCCTATGATATTAAATAACTATAAAACTAGAAAGCCAAAATAACTAAATCACCTGGCAAGCCAATTTCTGAGAGTTAAACCACAAACCCGTAAAATGGTGGAGTGTGTTGAAATAATGTAAAGGAAACCCATAAATTCAAACTTTATGTTCTGTAAAGAACAAATATGAAAAAGGCATCAAAATAATGAAAGATTGTTTATGTATTCTGGCATGAAATGGGAATGTGTTATGAGAGAGAGAGTGCCGTGGCAGAGACGGATCGACAGAGCTGACAGTGTGGTATTCATCCCGCGCAGCAGAGCAGACGCCCTGCTAGTGCCCGTCGACAGTGCAATAAATCAAGCGCTCTCGATGCTGTACCTACAGCTTATTACATCCAAGATGACAAATAAATAATAATCCCTGTCACCGCGGCCCTTTGCTCAAGGATTGAGCCTGAAACCTTTTGCTCATCACTCCTGGTCTTAAGTGAAAACACCAGAACAAGGGAATTGAAGGCCACGGTTTACTGAGCTCATGAAATACAAAAGCAAGCTGGGCAAAGAGGAAACTAATGCCGAGGCAAGGGGGGGGGGGGAAAGGTCAAGTAGTAAAGAAAGGATAAACATTTAAATAGCCCAACTTAAAAGGGGGCAGCGTTTAGCACCGGAGCAGCGACACAAAGCCTAAAAATAAAAGACTGGGGAGCGAGCGCCCAAAACACCTGAAACCTCTGGGGCACGGCCAGGCCGTGGACAATTAGATACACGGCTCTACCGATGGTAACAAGTTCTGACAAATGCGCTCAAATTCCCATTTGGAAAGGGACACGGTGGATTTTCCAGCGTATTATTCTGTCTCTTACGAGGAGTGTTTACACAGGTGTTTTGGTGTGCTCTGCTCTAAAAAAAGGAGGAAGGAAGAAGAAATGTCCCATCTGTTGGCCAAAAACCACATCCATAAACTCAAAGACTGCCCCATTGTCCAACATTTAGGTCCACCAAGTTAACAGCTCTGGGCAGGCATTCTACGTACATGGAGTTGTATTTCTGCTAGGGAGGCTAGGTGGCTGTTCCATTGCCACTGTGGAAATGGAATACGTAAGTCATAATTCTCACCCCAGTGTGAGAATTTTCCCCATTAAGCGTATGGAATTTTTAACCCCCTCCCCATCTTTTGCATTTAAATGGCACATAAACTGTTGAAGAAACAAATTGATAAAGAATATGAGCAACTAAGAGGGTTGAAACTGGAAGGTTCACAAGCTACTACATACAAACAAAAAGGGGACATTGTTTGTACACGCCCAATTAGGATCACGGAGGGAAGGCGGCACGGCACGGCCGGATCTTCTCAGATCTCAAAAGCTGAGTAGGGTTGGTACTTGGATGGGAGGCCACCAAGGAAGGCTCCGCAGAGGAAGGCCACGGCGAACCACCTCTGCTTCTCCCTTGCCTGGAAAGCCCCCTGCTAGGGTCACCGTAAGTCTTGGATGGGATGCCACCAAGGAAAACTCTATGGAGGAAGGCAAGAGCAATTCACCTCTGCTTACTTGTGTTGAAAGGCCCTTCCTGGGGTCACCATGTCAGAAGCTAAGAAGGGTGGATACTTGGATGGTAGACCACCAAGGAAGGCTCTGCAGAGGAAGGCAATGGTGAACCACATCTCCTTCTCCCTTGCCTGGAAAGCCCCTTGCTGGGGTAGCCATATACTTGGATGGTAGACCACCAAGGAAGGCTCTGCAGAGGAAGGCAATGGTGAACCACTTCGGCTTCTCCCTTGCCTGGAAAGCCCCTTGCTGGGGTAGCCATAAATCAGTGGCGACTTGACGGCACTTTACACACACAAGGATCATTCCCATTGGCTCCAACCCTCTTACCACATCCAACCTCTGTGCATCCACAGTCCTCTCTACCAAAAGGCAACATAAGAACATAAGAGACGCCAATGTTGGGTCAGGCCAAAGGCCCATCCAGTCCAACACTCTGTGTCACACAGTGGCCAGAAATACCAGGTGCCATCAGGAGGTCTCCAGATGCACAGTCTGTACCCTCTCAAGACACACAGAGCATCTACAGGGGGCTTTGTTTGGGGTTTTCCGGCCAAACTAGACATGATGGTGTCCACCAGTCCGACCCGAGGATGCCATCACATCCTGTTTGGCTCTCATATGACTCAAAGAACAAACAAATGTCTTCCTTAGTCTTCCATGATGGAGGGTTTCACGCACACCTCTGAAGTGGGATGGCCAGCCGGGTCAGCCAGAGCCATTCTTTGACTTACATACTGGGAGAGGTTTTTCTAAACTAGTACACCGATAGGGCTGCCTGCTCCGGGTTGGGAAATATCTGGAAATTTGGGGGGGTGGAGCCAGTTTGGTGTGAGAGCCAGTTTGATGTAGTGGTTAGGAGCGCGGATTCTAATCTGGGAGAACCGGATTTGATGCCCCACTTCTCCACATGCAGCTGCTGGTGTGACCTTGGGTCAGTTACAAGTAATTTCAGAGCTGTTCTCTCAAGGGCAGTTCTTGAGAGAGCTCTCTCAGCCCCACCTATGTCACAGGGTGTCTGTTGTGGGGAGGAGAAGGAAAAGGAGATGGTAAGCTGCTCTGAGACTCCTTCAGGAAGTTATAGATAAGCATATGGGGCAGAGGTCCATCAGTGGCTATTAGCCACAAAGTATAGATAGGGACTCTGGGGCAAGTGAAGCTCTGTCTTCTTGGTGCTTGGGGGGGTCAACAGTGGGAGGGCTTCTCGTGTCCTGGCCCCACTGGTGGACCTCCTGATAACACTGGTATTTCTGGCCACTGTGTGATACAGAGTGTTGGACTGGATGGGCCTTTAGCCTGATCCAACATTGGCGTCTCTTATGTTCTTATGAAGGGCAGGGTATAAATCTAGTCTCCTCCTCCTCTTCCTCCTCTTCTTCTTCTTTTGAGGAAGGAGGCTGCGCAGGGCGGGGTTGGGGGAGGGGAGAGGGAACTCCAAAGGGTCCGTTTTCTCCAGGGGAACTGATCTCTGTTGCCTGGATCTTCCTACCTGGCAAACCCTAGTACGGCCCAGGATCTGTTTCTGATTTCCGGTGGGAAAGCTGCATGGGATGTGACTAAGCAAAGACTACCCAGGAAGCACAGCCAAGTCTGGGTGCTTCATTCAAGCATTATTGTCCCTGTTCCAACAGCAAGAGACTGCTCTATATCTTCACCTGATAACAGCCTCCTGACTTTATTAGCCATGCAGAGAGCCAGAGATGTCTTTGTTTTCCAGGTCACACCACAACAGGTTTTGCGACTTTGCTCCATGCCCTTCAGAAGACCGTGGAGGTCTAGCTGGTGCGCAGCTTTCCCTTTTCTTTTTTAAGTCACAGTTTCATACCTATGGCTTCTCAGCAGGGAAGGGAGATGCCACTCCAAAGTTCCACATCCCTTCCCCAAAATGGCGACAAGCACTAAACAGAGGTCTCACCTTGAAACACAAGCCGTCAACCTGAAAATACACAGATGTCCCTTTAAAAATGTATTTGCAACTTTCACCCTCCTTGCCAAAATGTGGTTGGGTGGGATGACATTGTATGAAAACTGGAAATGCAGAGTTGTGATCCGTAGATCCTGTGACCTGGATGCTCCAGGCTACCCCGATCTCAGCAGCTAAGCAGGGTCGATCCTGGCTAGCATTTGGATGGGAGCAGGGGTCATTTCCTGCCGGAGCGCACGGGAGCAGAGCTCCGGCAGTCAAGAGCCCAGGGGGCGGGCACATGCAACAAGCCCCACCCCCTGCTCCCAGCAGCCCTCAGTCAGAGCAAGAAACAGCCAGGTAAGATGCAGAGCCCCCCCAGCCCCCCCCCCGGCCCAAAACAGTCCAGTGGGACCTTTAAGACCAAGTTTTATTCAGGTACAAGCTCTCCCTCCTCTGCAAGGGCAGATCTGCACATTCCCCCCCCCCCAATAGCTAGCAATCCAAAAGAGTCCAGTGGAGCCTGAGCGGTGGGTGTTGGCTTCTGACACACTTCCGGTGATGTCAGGGGGTGTGGCATATGCTAATGAGTTATGCTAATGGACTCCTGCACCTTTTTTTCTACGAAACGACCCCTGGATGGGAGACCACCAGGGAAGTCCGGGGTCACTGCACAGAGGGAGGCCTCGGCAACCCACCTCTG
>NW_015176120.1:23700-34198 GCF_001447785.1 Gekko japonicus | reverse complement strand
CCAAACCCCCCCCCCCCCGAATATGCATACCAAATTTCATATTGGTACTTCAGAAGTTACTATGTTACTCACATGAACACTGGCAATTCAGAAGAGAGAGTTAAAAAGAAGACTGCATTTCACTCATTCCCGTAACTCAACCCTACCCCCACCCACCCCAATCATCTGGGAAATTAAACAGGTTCTGTTTCTTTAAAGTGCTGGTGGATTTGTGTGTCTCTCTCATAGTTATGCAGGACCTTATGCAGTTCCGCAGGGCCTGCAAGACGGAGCTCTTCCACCAGGCTTTCATATAGGGGCCGCCGCTGCCGCTGCCACCACCGGTGGCAATACCATCGGGACTTGGGATCGCCCTGGGATGCACAGCCATACATTGTGCAGCATGAACAACACGGGATTGGAACGACCTGCTGGACAGCCGAATATGCATACCAAATTTCATACTGGTACTTCAGAAGTTACTATGTTACTCACATGAACACTGGCAATTCAGAAGAGGGAGTTAAAAAGAAGACTGCATTTCACGCATTCCCATAACTCAACCCTACCCCCCCACTCAAATCATCTGGGAAATTAAACAGGTCCTGTTTCTTTAAAGTGCTGGTGGATTTGTGTGTCTCTCTCTCTCATAGTTCGATACCTTCCTTGTATGAGAGTAAAGAGGCCACTGTTTATGGGATTAAAAAACAGCATAAAGGAATATAATGTTATATCCCATTTCTCCTAGACGCCATGCTGTATGATAGAGTCTGTCTGTCCACCACAGCTGCAATTTCTCTGGACTCTGGGAATCGCTTGTAATTCCGGGAGATCTCCGGGCCCCACCTGGAGGCTGGCAACCCCATTTTGTCTCCTCCTACACTAGAACGTTTAGGTGTATTACAATAGTTAAAAGTTCTACAAAATGGTACATGAAAGAGAAAGACAGCAATGAAACTGGAAGCCCGACGACGACCTCAAGGGGGGGGGGGGGAAATCCATGTTGTTAGGAGCAACCAACGTTGCCCAAGTGCTTGCGCTCACCAGAATTCTTCTTCAGGATGGATATTAAAAAAATAAAATAAAAAATAAAATAAAAGAGCCGTTTTTGGGGCCATGATGTTAACAACCTGATCTTGCTGACTTTCCCTGTGAATTCAGAAGAGGGGAATCAGAAATCATATGAGTAAAGACAGGCCTCATACAGCTGAGGTTGCTGGATCACTTTCCAATCACACCCCAGACTGCTCTCGATACTAGTTTGCTTGCTGGCTCAGCATCTCCCAACTTGTGGGTCCCAACCCAGAACTGGGTCACACCAAGCCTGTGAAAGTGGGCCCTGGGGTTTTAATAGTTTTCCAATTTGGTGTAGTGGTGAAGTGCGCGGACTCTAATCTGGGAGAACCGGGTTTGATTCCCCACTCCTCCTCCACATGCAGCTGTCGGGTGACCTTGGGCAAGCCGTAGTTCTGATAAGAGCTGTCCTTGAAAAAGAGCCGTTTCTGTCCAGAGCTCTCTCAGCCCCACCTACCTCACAGGATGTCTGTTGCGGGGAGGGGAAGGGAAAGGAGTTTGTCAGCCGCTCTGAGACACCTTTGGGTAGTGAAGGGCAAGGTATAAATCCAATCTCCTCCTCCTCCTCCTCCTCTTCTTCTTCTTCTTCTTCTTCCCAGATTTGTGCCTGCTACATTTTCCCCCAAGTAGGTCACCATAACAAGTAAATTTGGACTTGTGGGTCACCATTCCAAAAAGGGAAATATGTCATGGGGGAAATATAAGGAAGACAGGAGGTTCCGGCCTAATCACCCTCTCCTCACCCTACTCTTCTTGCCTAACCCCTAAGACTCATCTCTGACATCCCCAGTGCCCACCATATTGCTTCTCAATATTCATTTCCTTGGGTGTATTAAAAATAACATCTGCGTGGCTCTGGAACTCCCCCTCGACACAAAAATTGTGCCTAATTCTTGTGGCTCTGAAATATGTTCTGTGAACAAGAAGTAAATGGATGGGTCGTTCTACAGGGGTGGAAGCTGTAATCACTCTGCAGCATGCAAGGCTCTGTGGACAATACCAAACCTACCAAGGATATGTACCTTTTTCTTGTCTTTTTTCTTTGCCATCAGCCATAGGGTTTTCAAGGCAGAGGATGAGCAGAAGCGGCAACCCTGGACTTCCTTGGTGGTCTCCCATCCAAGTACAAACCAGGGCCGACTCTGCTTGTGTGTTTGTAAAGTGCCATCAAGTCACAGGTGAATGATGGTATGAACCATAGAATGTTAGCGTTGGAAGGGACCTTGCTGGTCATCTAGTCCAACCCCCTGCACTCAGCAGGAGCAGAGTCTTTCTTGCAGGGTCTTTCTTGGTGGTCTCCCATCCAGGTGCCTAGATCTGACAAGATCGGGATAGTCTGGACAATCCGGGTCAGAGCGTCCATACGTACCCTGGCCTAGGCCAATTCTGGATATGTCAACAGAGGCAGTTTTCCCATGCTTCAAGCCAAGGGGCTTAAAGGGAGCAGAATGAGAACCAAGACAGAGCTGACCCATGGGCAAGATAAAAGAAGAAGAAGAGGAGGAGGAGATTGGATTTCTACCCCACCCTTCACTACCCAAAGGTGTCCCAGAGTGGCTGACAAACTCCTTTTCCCTTCCCCTCCCCACAACAGACACCCTGAGAGAGCTCTTGACAGAAACTGCTCTTTCTCAAGAACAGCTCTTATTAGAACTACGGCTTGCCCAAGGTCATCCAGCCAGGTGCAAGTGGAGGAGGAGTGGGGAATCAAACCCGGCTCTCCCAGATTAGAGTCCGTGCACTTAACCACTAAGAAGAAGAAGAGTTTGGATTTATACCCCGCCCTTCAGTACCCAAAGGAGTCTCAGAGCGGCTTACAAACTCCTTTCCCTTCCCCTCCCCACAACAGACACCCTGTGAGGTAGGCGGGGATGAGAGAGCTCTTGACAGAAACGGCTCTTTTTCAAGAACAGCTCTTGTCAGAACTACGGCTTGCCCAAGGTCATCCAGCCAGGTGCAAGTGGAGGAGTGGGGAATCAAACCCGGCTCTCCCAGATTAGAGTCCACGCACTTCACCACGACACCAAACTGGCTCTCCTGTGCAACGTTCTCCAGTGCAAACCCTATGTCTCCTACACAATTCATGCCCATTTCCATGGAACGTGCACAGAACTTCTAGTGGGTTTGTAATACGGGATGGTGGAATTCTGGTCTGCACCACTTCAGAACGCAGCTGAAGGAGGTCCTATTTTGCAATGTTCTCCCTGTATCGACACCTCCTTGCAGGTATTAAACTAGTGCATTAGGGAAAACACCGTGCAAAATGTCTCTCAGGGATGTGGTAGTTTATCGCCTGCAAGGAGCTGTTGACATGGAGGAGTATCCAAAAATGTGGTTCCCTCTACCTGTAGAGGTACAAGTCCAGAGTTCTCTCGCCTTATTCCTTACATTTAGTCCTAAGAATCAGAGCAAAAAAGTAAAAGGAGATGATAATGCAGGATTCTAGGACACAGTGTAAATATCATTATTTACATGATGGACTCTCTAAAAAAAACCCAAAACCTGTATATTTATTTGATTTTTTTTGTTATTTACAGGGAGATAAGAAGATTAAAAACGGCAAGGACCTGAAAAGCAGCAACATGCACATGGTACTTAATTAACATTGTAAAATATGTTTGGGTCTTTTGTCAAACACTCCATAAGCCTGTTCTACATGCACAAGATATATATACTACTATGAATTTAATGCAAGCCCTTGGCTAATGATTTTATTTGAATAACTTATTACCCAATACAGGAAGCGTCAACATTTTATAGAACGAGAACTCGGATTTCAGTAATTCTGCTTCCACTAATGCTAAGTCACTATTGGGAGCATTTAGTTATAAATGGTCTTTCAATAATAAAAAAAAAAAAGTTAAGGGCTCCCCAAACAACCAAATGAAAAGACATAGCAGCTTAAATCAGGGGAAGTCAATTTCCACATGCCGATCCTAAATATTTCATGGCCCTATTTTATTCTGACATTTGTAGATGACTAAAGTGTTACAAAGGAAATAAAATGCTGATTAAAGAGTTCACTGTCATAAAGGTTACTGAATTGTAAATGGCCCTTTCCATCTTCCTGTTAATAGGTACCCAGCTGTAAACATCAAGAAGGATGTGATGGGAGGCCAGCGCAGGTTCCTTGAGGAGTCGTAGATACATTAATCACCGAATCACCAAGCCATGCTTAATTGCAAGTTGTATATCAAGCAAATCCATGCTAAGGAGAAGGAAACTCATTATTGCAGCTTGGTAACTACTGGGTACTTCTCATTTTAACCTTCTCACACCTGGGACACACTGTTGTTCTACAATGGGAATGTAGAGATGGCATTCGGCTACTAATTACGGTGGCACCGGGCTGTTCGCCTGCTGCTGGAACATTCAGCGAGGGGGGGGGGGAATAAAAGAGGAAGGAAAGGGGATAAAAATATCTCCCATCCCCACTTTCAGGGGCTTTTCTGCTTCCCCTCCCCTAACGACAGCCACCCTGAAATCCTTGATAGTTGAGAGACAGTTGAAATGATAAAGGCAAAAAGACTGCAGTATATTTTGCTTTGACACAATTATTGATTTAAATCCCATACAATAGCACAATGCTATTTAAAGGTCATCGAAAGAAAAATGAGTTTACACTCGAACAGAGAAAGCTTATCTGTCATGAAAGCATAATGATGCGCTTATACTCTCGCTAGGTGTGTTTTCCACTCATGAAGGTGGAAGCCAGAGGAACAGGTGTGATCTGCTTTCATGGGCAGATGTAGGGACATTTACGTAGGCAACGGTCACACTGGCCACTTCGATGCTATTAAGGTCCAACAAGAAACTGAGGCTTAAATTCTTGTGGGCCTATATGACTTACAAAACAATCTGGCCGTAAGTTTTCCTGCACAACCCTCCTTGAAATGAATGGAAGCGGCACAAGACTACCACCAGTGTGCCTATTCCTTTCAAAAGGGGCTTGTGCAGATGGACTTCCTGTGACATTTTGCCCTTATTTTTCAAATGCTTTTACACACTTGGGAAAATATTGCTTACAGAATGGATTTAAAAATGCTGCATCGGGAATAAGTAGGAAAGATCCTGAAGCGTAAGGAAAGAGTCAGTGGAGTCCAAGATAGAGATAATCCATACTATGTTATTCTCCATGTGGAATTGGGTGAGAGTTTTACGAACACAGGGTTGCCAGCTCCGGGTTGGGAAATACCGGGAGATTTTGGGGGTGGAACCTGAGGAGAGTGGGGTTTGGGGAGGGGGGGGACTTTAATGGAGTTTAATGCCACGGAGTCCCCCTTCCAAAGCAGCGATTTTCTCCAGGTGAACTGATCTCTGTCATCTGGAGATCACTTGTGATCCCAGAAGACTGCCAAAAAGACAAATAAGTGGGTTCTAGGTCAAATCAGAGCCAGTTTGGTGTGTTGGTTAAGTGTGCGGACTCTAATCTGGGAGAACCGGGTTTGATTCCCCACTCCTCCACTTGCACCTGCTGGTGTGACCTTGGGTCAGTCACAAGCTCTGGCACAGCTGTCCTTGAAAAAGAGCAGTTTGTGTCAGAGCTCTCTCAGCCCCACCCACCTCACAGGGTGTCTGTTGTGGGGAGGGGAAGGGAAAGGAGTTTGTAAGCCACTCTGAGACTCCAAGTGAAGGGCGTGGTATAAATCCAATCTCTTCTTCTTCATCATCAAATTCTCCTCCCTAGAAGCTAAAATGACTAAACTGAGGCTGTTGTATTTTGGTCACATTACGAGAAGACAAGACTCACTGGAAAAGACATTAGTGCTAAGAAAAGGTGAAGGCAGCAGGAGATGGATCGGCTTGATCAAGAAAGCCACAAAGGCCCTCAGTTTGCAAGACCTGAGAAAGGCTGCCGAGTATAGGATGTTTTGGAGGTCACTGATTCATAGGGGTCATCATTAAGTCATCACACAACACACATCAGGAATGTCCAGACGGAGCCGAGTTTGATCCGCAATTGTCCCTAGTGGCTGTTTTGTTGAATCAAGATCTTATTTTTTGACATGGCCACAGTTCAGAAGGAAAGAAAAGTGTGCTTTTCAATACTTGCAAGACATTCTGCACTGTAACGTACCCTCTCTCTTTGCGTGTGATAACCCAGCTGTGCCCAACAGCACGCAAACCCTGTGAAGCTCTTACTACCAGACAGCATCAAGTTCATTGTAAAACCACTGACCATCTGGGGCAGGGGGTCGGTTTGTGTGACAAGATACACTTGTAGTCGGTAGACTACTGCCTAGAGAAGAGAGCAGCTTAAAGATCACACCACTGAGCTATTCCTGTGCAGCATTGTGCCCATTAGATTGTTGGCCTAAAGGGTTCCATGGGACGTCATACACGCATAATGGTGCTTTTCTGGCCCTCCAGTTCCACGGCAGCCCCTTGTGTCCTGAAAGCCCTGAGGAGATAAGACTCTCTGTTTTAAGCAGACCAGTGGTCCATGCATTCATGTGTCAAAGCCACCATACACCTCCCCGGAGCACTTCCTGAGAGGGATCCTCAACCGCACTGAACTAAGGACACTTTTCAAATCATAACAACAATGGGCACCATCACAAAATAGCGTCCATGAGATGTAGCAATATGGCCACCATAAAGGCAGGACCAATCACAAAATGGTTGCCAGGAAGACAGGATCGAATACTTGCTTTGGGGAAGAGACACAGTTTGGCTTCAGTTTCCAAAGAAAGAGGAGGTTTAGCTCCCTACATTGCCGGAAGGGGAAACTGCCAAGCCGAAAGGCAAAAGTGAGTCTGTGCCCAAAGCCAGACTGAGGGCAAACACCTATGACACATCTGCCTGGGATGAGCTCAATACCTCACCAGCTGGTCGCGAGGTAAGAAGGGGTCATAGAATACAATGGAGAGGTCGTGCTGCATGTGTCAAAGCCACCATACACCTCCCCGAGGCACTTCCTGAGAGGGATCCTCAACCCCACTGAACGAAGCACACTTTTCAAATCGTAAGAACAATGGGCACCATCACAAAATAGCATCCATGAGACGTAGCAATATGGCCGCCATAAAGGCAGGACCAATCACAAAATGGTTGCCAGGAAGACAGGATCAACTACTTGCTTTGGGGGAGAGACACAGTTTGGCTTAAGTTTCCAAAGAAAGAGGAGGGTTTAGCTCCCTACATTGCCGGAAGGGGAAACTGCCAAGCCGAAAGGCAAAAGTGAGTCTGTGCCCAAAGCCAGACTGAGGGCAAACACCTATGACACATCTGCCTGGGATGAGCTCAATACCTCACCAGCTGGTCGCGAGGTAAGAAGTGCCATAGAATACAATGGAGAGATCGCGCCGCTGCTGCAGTGCGACTCTAGACTGAAGGAGCTTGGGGGTAGGAAGCTGAGGACGGGGCTTGCCACCACTGGGGCTGCCGGAACAGTGCTCTGGCACGCTCCGGCCCCAAACAACCCCTGGACCTGACAAAAGAACATAAGAACATAAGAGATGCCAATGTTGGATCAGGCCAATGGCCCTTCCAGTCCAACACTCTGTGTCACACAGTGGCCAGAAATACCAGGTGCCCTCAGGAGGTCCACCAGTGGGGCCAGGACATTAGAAGCCCTCCCACTGTCCCCCCCCCCAAAAGCACCAAGATGACAGAGCATCACTTGCCCCAGAGTCCCTTGTGGCTAATAGCCACTCTGACACTCTCTGATTATTCCTGGTCCATACAAGATCCTTTGTATTTTATCCCCAAGTCTCAAGCAACAAACTGACCATCAGGAAACATGTTCGGGATCGCTGGCTCAGATCTTCTAAGACTGGAAGCGACGCAAACATTGCAAAGAAGAAAAAATGCTCAGTATTTAGGAAGCATCCAACTGAATCATTTTCTCAATGGTAAAACTGAACAATGACCAAATATTCATTTTAATACTTACTTCAGCTGAGGTGCTTCTGCATAAAGCTGCCTCACCTAAGTGGGTGCTCTGTGTGCAAATTCAGCCACCTGTGCAACAGAATACTGCTGAAATGAGTAAAGGGAACTCTCCAAGTTTACTCCAGCAATTGTAAGAACAAAATAGTATAGCACTGGAATTCTTAAAATGTGGTGCCAAATATCAAATTCCAGGCTAGATGCTGATTTACAATGATGTAAGGAATCACAAAGATTAGCTGTTCAGACACTGTCACATTTAGTTGAAAGCAATGTTTTTTTGTTTAAAAACGGAATGTCATTAAGAGTCCAGTAGCCCCTTTAAGACCAACAAAGTTTAATTCTGGGTATAAGCTTTCGTGTGCACGAAAGCTTATACCCAGAATTAAACTTTGTTGGTCTTAAAGGTGCCACTGGACTCAAACTTTGTTCTGTTGCTTCAGACCAACATGGCTCCCCATCTGAAAATGTCATTGTGTTACAGATGATTAGGAAAAAAAAAATGCTTGCCCAAAGTACTGATGAGCAAAGCAGCCTAGATAATCCCTGTGTTATTAGACACATGACATCTTATCGCTAAGCATCTTTACTTGGTAAGTGCTATATACATGTGTTCTTCATCTCATGGACAAGGGAGTTTCAGTACCGAAGAATATTTTGCTGTTTTCCGTTACAGGATACTTTTATCTGATGATTGGGGGAACCACGGTAATAAGGCAATTTCAGCTTTGTGTGCTGTGGTGGCCGCTGGTGCCAAAGCAGTGTATTTTTCAAAAACCCTACCCAGGCCCCAGTCACACTGGCCGGATATCATGGGGAGGAGGCGTGGCTAATTGCCCCAGCGCAGTTTGATGCACGATTACGCGATCAGACGCGCCAGCGGCACACTACGGGTCCTTCCCTCTGCGCCGGCGGGTAAACGAGGAACCGGAAGGGAATGCTGTGCGCTGGCGCGATCACACCACAGGCGTCTGGAGGCAGCCCGTGGCAAATGTTTACTAGTACCTTGGAGGTACTAGTTTTTTACGGCGCATTGTCGGCGGTAAGCCACCGGTGCGCTCCACTTCCCAGGTGTTGGGGTGTGATCGCGCCCGGATAATCCACCCACCATCCGTGCCTCTCCCGCAGCAACTTTGCCATGAGACTGGGGCCCCAGTCAATCAAATCTTCAGTGGCCAATAGCTCCATTGGTTCCCACCCATTTTTTAAAAAAAAACACTTGGCAGGCACCAGGAAAGGTGTCAGGGGGCACCATGCTGCCCACAAGTACCACGTTAGGGGCCCCTGGACTATGCCACTGCCAGTGTAAAGTGAATCCCATCATTGCGAAGGATCCAGGCATGGTGCAGTGGTTAGCATGTCGGACTACCATCTAGAAGACCCACATTTGAATCCCCACTCTTCCATAGCAGCTAGCTGGGTGACCTTTGGCCAGTCGCACCCTCTCAGCCTAACCTACCACGCTGGGTTGTTGTTAGGATAAAACAGAGGAGCGGAGAATGATGTCAGGTGCTCTGGGGAGACTGAGAAGGTATATAAACCAAAGCAGAGTGACAGGCAGTTTTGGGAGGGTCGGGCTTTGCCAGCGCTGAGGACAACCGTGCCCTTGTTGCCAGGGTGCAGATGGGCTCGTCTTCAACTATCCAAGCAGAGATGGTGTTGGAATCGACGGGGAGGCAGCACAGGCCTGGTTTCGAGATATTCAGAGGGCGGTGCTACTGGGGCAGCAGAACGCCAAGAAGGTGGGATGGACTCCAACACTTCAGAATGCAAATATAAAATATATAAAATGTTAAGGGAGATTATAGGAATAGATATCCCATTTGTACCGGAGATTGCCCTGTTAAATATGATCCCAAGTAATTTTAGCAGCGAGGACAAATATTTAATAAGTTGCAGTTTTACTGTGGCAAGAATTATACTAGCAAAATACTGGAAAGGGGGAAAAAAATCCTCCCAGTGAAGAAGTGATAGACAAGATGTCGTCAATAGCTGAGATGGATAGACTAAATGTTTTGTTGCAGGGTAAAGAATATGAAATATTTGAACAAAGATGGAAGAAGTTTTACGCATGGTTAGAGGAGACACAAAAGTATTTTATTAGACATGTGGAAATGTATGATTTAAATAATAAATAAACTGTTTAAAAAAAAAAAAAGAATGCAGATTCCCCCTCCATTCCAGATCATGTGATGTGATGGTACCACTTTACTCTGCTCAGGTTAGAACTCACCTAGAGTATTGTGTTCAGTTTTGGGCACCACAATTTAAGAAGGATATAGACACTGGAACGTGTCCAGAGGAGAGCTACAAAGATGGTGAGGGGTCTGGAGACCAAGTCCTGTGAGGAAAGGTTGAAGGAGCTGGGTATGCTTAGCCTGGAGGAGACGACTGAGAGGTGATATGGTAACCATCTTCAAGTACTTGAAGGGCTGTTCTATAGAGGATGGTGCGGAATTGTTTTCTGTTGCCCCAGAAGGTTCGACCAGAACCAGTGGGTTAAAATTAAATCAGAAGAGTTATCGGCTAAACATTAGGAAGAACTTCCCGACAG
>NW_015176120.1:14773-22879 GCF_001447785.1 Gekko japonicus | reverse complement strand
AGCAGCCAGGTAAGCTGCAGAGCCCGCCCCCCCCCCCCCGTCCAAAACAGTCCAGTGGCACCTTTAAGACCAAGTTTTATTCAGGTACAAGCTCTCCCTCCTCTGCGAGGACAGATCTGAACGTCCCCCCCCCCCAATAGCTAGCAATCCAAAACAGTCCAGTGGCACCTTTAAGACCAAGTTTTATTCAGGCACAAGCTCTCCTTCCTCTGCGAGGACAGATGTGCACGTCCCCCCCCCCAATAGCTAGCAATCCAAAACAGTCCAGTGGAGCCTGAGCAATGGGTGTTGTCTTCTGACACACTTCCAGTGATGTCAGGGGGTGTGGCATATGCAAATAAGTTAGGCTAATGAGATATGCTAATGAGCTCCAGCACCTCTTTTTCTACTAAATGACCCCTGACTGCACGCATAGGCCAGGTCATGGGGGCAGTCTATCAGCCCCACCCATATGCTTCCAGGCTCCAAGCATATGTGTGTGTGTGTGGGGGGGTGATTGAAAGGTATCATCCCGTTTTGTTTCGCCAGCTGGAAACGTAAGTCCACCAGCACTGAGCACATGGAGAGAGTCAGCGTGATGAAGTGCTTGGCCAATGAGACTGGCCGATAATCTGACCAATAACCACATAAACACACAGCAGACTGCCTTATACTGAGTCAGACCCTCGGTCCATCGAAGTCAGCACCGTCTACTCAGACTGGCAGTAACTCTCCAGGGACTCAGGCGGAGGTCTTTCCCATCACCTCCTGCCTGGTCCTTTTAACTGGAGATGCCGGGGATTGAACCTGGGACCTTCTACGTGCCGAGCAGATGCTCTACCACTGAGCCAGAGCCCCTTTCTAACTAGAACAGACGGAGCTGCCTTATACTGAGTCAAGCCCTTGGTCCATCGAAGTCAGTACTGTCTACTCAGACTGGCAGTGACTCTCCAGGGTCTCAGGCGGAGGTCTTTCCCATCACCTCCTGCCTGGTCCTTTTAACTGGAGATGCCGGGGATTGAACCTGGGACCTTCTGCATGCCAAGCAGATGCTCTACCACTGAGCCATGCTCTCCAGGGTCTCAGGCTGAGGTCTTTCACATCTCCTCCTACCTGGTCCTTTTAACTGGAGATGCCGGGGATTGAACCTGGGACCTTCTGCATGCCAAGCAGATGCTCTACCACTGAGCCATGCTCTCCAGGGTCTCAGGCTGAGGTCTTTCACATCTCCTCCTACCTGGTCCTTTTAACTGGAGATGCCGGGGATTGAACCTGGGACCTTCTGCGTGCCAAGCAGATGCTCTACCACTGAGCCACAGTCCCCTTTACAGCTCTCCAGGGTCTCAGGCCGAGGTCTTTCACATCTCCTCCTACCTGGTCCTTTTAACTGGAGATGCCGGGGATTGAACCTGGGACCTTCTGCGTGCCAAGCAGAGGCTCTACCAAGCCCAATCGGAAGTGACTTCATCCCTAACAAAGCATTAAAGTCTCCAGAACAACTGCAACCGAAAAGCAGGAGCTCTGTGCAGTGGGGCAGGATGGCAGACCCCAACAAGGTCCCCTGTCCTCCTTCTCAGTTGCCCAGATTTGAAATGGGGGAGGGAGATGAGTTCTTTAATTAACTGAATGTTCTTGGCTAGACCGGACCTTACAACAGTTTTCCATACATGTGGCCACAAGCTGTTCCTTTGCCTACTGCACATCATTTGTAGAGTGACAAAAGCTGTCAATCAGTGTTGATGGATGGCTAGATGTGCCATCCATGACAGAGCAGACTTCTTGACAGACTCTGCAATTCATGCCTGTCACCCCTTGGAGACATTACAGCTAAATATAAGAACGACCCAAAAGCTGCTTGATAAACTGCTTTGGAAGCCAAAGGGAGTTTCAAAACCGGGGTCCAATAATGGCATAGGGGCGTGCTGTTGGGGAGGGGGGGGGTTAGAATTTGTAGTGCGTGCCATCATTTTAGCATGTTAACAGTAGCTTTCTGGGTCTCAAAAACAAATGCTATGGCTCAGAGGTAGAGCATCAGCTTGGCAGGCGGAAGGTCCCAGATTCAGTCCTCGGCATCTCCAGTTAAAGGATCTCACAATAGCTAAGAACTCTGCCTGACCCTGGAGAGCCACGACCAGGCTGAGTGGACAATACTGACCTTGATGGACCAGGTGTGTGTATACAGAATGCCTAGAGTTTCCATCTCTGGCTTGGGAAATTCCTGGAGATTTAATGGGGATCTCTATGGGGTATAATAGCCATTGTAGCCATGTTCTCCAGGGGAACCGTTCTCTGTAGTCTTAAGATCAGTTGTAATTACGGTAGATCTCCAGACCCCGCCTGGAGATTGGCAGCTCTATCTGGTATGGATCCTGACCAGTGGTAAGAACAGGGGTCATTTCCTGCAGGAGCGCACAGGAGCGGGGCTCCGGCAGTAAAAAGCCCAGGGGGCGGGCACATGTAACAAGCCCCGCCCCCTGCTCCCAGCAGCCCTCAGTCAGAGCAAGAAGCAGCCAGGTAAGTTGCAGAGCCCCCCCCCCCGGCCCCCTGGTCCAAAACAGGCCAGTGCCACCTTTAAGACCAAGTACAAGCTCTCCCTCCTCTGCGAGGACAGATCTGTACGCCCCCCCCCCAATAGCTAGCAATCCAAAACAGTCCAGTGGAGCCTAAGTGGTGGGTGTTGCCTTCTGACACACTTCCAGTGATGTCAGGGGGTGTGGCATATGCAAATAAGTTATGCTAATGAGTTATCCTAATGAGCTCCTGCACCTCTTTTTCTACGGAATAACCCCTGGGTAAGAACAACCAATTCTTAAGATCATTTGCCTTATTGACAGCACGAGTCTTACTCAAACTCAAGGGTTGTGAAGGGACAGCAATGTTCTCTCCTTCATTCTACCATCTTGAACCACATGCTCCATCTTTGCTACTCATCCACATGGGTTGGATCCCAAGTCCCTCTTCCATTAAGTAGGAGGGACTTCCACTCTCTCAAGCAGAAGCTGTTTTTTTGCCAATTCCCCTTGTAACCTCTCAAGTTCCAGATGGTTTCCCTGACAAACTACTCTTCTGAGCTGCAGATTTGCTACTAGAAGGCATGATGATATAGCTAGTAGGTGGCACCCATTAAGATTATGTAATTTACATAATTCCATCAACATCTACCTCAGAGTGGGAAAGATGTGCAATAGAAGTAATAAGTGTCAGGTAGCCCTGTCATAGGTCTGGAATGTGGAGGGCTGCCCTCCCATTTTCTGTCTCAGCTCTCCCTGGCTCACCAACTGTTTGCTATCTTATGCTTGACCTTGTAGATGCTCCAGCTGCAGTTTTACCGGGCTGGGAAAGTTAACGGCTTTTGCTTTGCCTGCTTGCTTTGACCGCACGCACAAGATGTATCCATTGGCTCATGCTTACAGGGGGGATGTTTGATTCTAGTATAAGTCAATGGCCCTAGTATTGGCAGCCATTCCTGACACAAGCTGTAAATGTGTCTCTAGTACTGGATCTACCAATAAACAGTTATCTTCTCATGAAGCCCTGTGTTGTGTGACCTGAGTAAGGACCCTGACAATAAGTTTGGATGCAACAAAGGTAGGCAAAATAAATGAAAACTGTCACCAGCCACCAGTATATTATTGTTGTTGTTACTTGGTTGATCCCAGAGGAATGTTCTGTCACAACAGTCTTTTCTAGTTTTGGACCAAACCTTTCTTTTCCGTCAACTGTGCTGGTGGCCATGGCGGCATCTTGAGGTGGAAGATCCAGACAGCTAACTGCGCTCTGAGCAATGAAGTACTTTTATTTCCTGTCTGTCCTCCATCTACCGCCAAACACTTCACTGGGTGACTTTGAATTTTTGTATCATTTAAATTGCCAGTTCAGTTCATAATTTTATAAACCTATCATATTCCAGCCTTCATCTTCTTTCCTCTAATCTATAAAGCCTTAACTGCTTCAGCCTCTGCTCACAGGGATGTTACTCCAAAAGTCTCCGCCATCTCGCTATAGAACAAGGCAGCCAAAATGATCAAAGGATTGAATATCTGCATTGACTGTCTAGTGTGGTGGAAAGGAAGAAGAAGAAGAGGAGGAGGAGAAGGAGGAGGAGGAGAAGAAGAAGAAGAAGAAGAAGAAGAAGAAGAAGAAGAAGAAGAAGAAGAAGAAGAAGAAGAAGAAGAAGAAGAAGAAGAAAGGGAGGAGGAGGAGGTTGGATTTATACCCCTTGCCCTTCACTACCCGAAGGAGTCTCAGAGTGGTTTACAATCTCCTTTCCCTTCCCCTCCACACAACAGACACCCTGGGAGGTCGGTGGAGCTGAGAGAGCTCTTTTGAGAACTACTTGAGAACTACTTGTGAGAGAACAGCTCTGAGAGAACTTGTAACTGACCCAAGGTCACACCAGCAGCTGCAGGTGGAGGAGTGTGGAATCAAACCCGGTTCTCCCAGATTAGAGTCTGTGCTCTCAACCACTGCACTAATCCAATTTATGGCGACCCCCAAGGGTTTTCAAGGCAAGGGACATTCCAAGGTGGTTGGCCATCACCTGCCTCTGCATAGCAACCCTGGACTTGCCTCCCATCCAAGTACTCACCAGGGCCGACCCTGCTTAGCTTCTGAGATCTGATAAGACTGGGTTAGCCTGGGCCATCTAAGAAAGGGCTGGCTATCTAGGAACCACCCGGAAAAGTCTGCAAGCTGGCAAAAGTTTCGAAACTAGTTAATATTTCTACTCATCCTTTCTTTTTCAAATCGCATCCCAACATCAGATGGTTTCCGAGGCGAGCCACGTTGGTCTGGATTAGAACAGTTAAATTTGAGTCCGTTAGCACCATAGAGACTGAGAAGAGCTTTCAGGGGATGAGTTTCTGAGGCTGATTTCGCGCTAGAGCGGCCTCGCTGTTGGGCCTCCGTTTGCCCCGGTTCTATTGGTCAATTTCACACCCGAAGCCGCGCGGCTGGATTTTGACCCGCGGCTTCGCTTGATTTCCTCCGCAGATTCGTTGATCCTGAAACTGTGGGGGAAATCGGGCGAAGCCGCGGGTCAAAATCAGCCGCGTGGCTTCGGGTGTGAAATTGACCAATAGAACCGGGGCAAACGGCGGCGCAACAGCGAGGCAGCTCTAGTGCGAAATCAGCCTGAGAGTCAACAGTCTCCTCGTCAGACACAGTAGAGGGGAAAAGTCATGTCTGATAAAGGAAGCTTCTCTTGACGGCTCGTGATCTGAAGCTCTTCTTGGCCTCGAAGTTGCTTCTGGACTCAGACCTACCATCAGGTAACATATAAGGGGATTTTATTTCCAGTTTACCAAGGTTCTGTGTTCAGATGGAAGGGAATCACTCTAACGGGGCTCTGTGGCAGTTTTACGATGGAGGGATATGAAAGGGGCATTAGCAACTGGGCGCTGCCTGTCATTGGTGATAACTCCTGATTATGTCAGGGAGTCTACCTGCTGATCAATGAGCACCCACCTGCAATTGCTTATACGCCCATCATAAATCTCTCCATCGATTAACATCCCCATTCCTTGACATAATTAGGACCTATAGACACGGTTACAATCTTTAAAAGGCAGCTCAGCAAGTCCTTTCTCCTTCCCTCTGTCTCAGACCGGATCCTCCCGGCATCCTGTAACAATTCGGAAAGCATCGCTTGTAAATTGAGAATTCAACAACCGCCCAGGAGAAGTCCTTGTGTTATTTGTTGTTGTTGTTTTTAAACATGAGGGGTTTCCCATGCTCAGATTAGATTCCTATGGGCAAAAGCGAGGCTTGTTACATGCTATCGTAACCTGATTTATGCACCAATTTATTTTATGCATTAGGTGCACTGCATGCAATCTGACGGAGGCATAAAAATTCCACGCAAAAAAAGAAAAGAACTTGTTCACACAAACTGCCTTTTGGTTATTATCATCTCTTCTTCCGGTTCGCATCCTGTGGTAGGCAGGACAAATGAATCTTTGCCCGGGAACACATTTTCTCCCCTCTGGTCCAAACGTTTGCATAGTTTTCTATTTCGCCGGCATCAGCCTATGAATAGCTGAACAGCTTTATCATTAGAGTGATCAGCCTGTAATTGAGATAACCCCCTTGAACTCCCAGTCCCCCTCCCCTCCACAAAATGTCTCAGGCGGAAAATCTTCCTCACATCTTTGGTGCCAGAGAAAAGCAAACAAACAATCCAAAAAGGCACATTTGTTTTCCTAAATTATCCTTATTCCAATATGCTTGCTGCATTATTAATAATGGACTCAATGTTATATTTCTCCCCTGTTTTTTTTTTATTTCATAAAGAACGGCAAGAAAAGCATCTTCCCATATTTCCTTTTATTAGAAGCCTCCTTTCATCCAAGAAATATGAGACCTGAAATAAATTGTACCATCCTGCTTTTCTTCTTCTTTTTTTTAAATTCAAATCTTTCCCAGTCCTAGGCAGTATGCTAATGAAAACAGGTTGATAAACGACTCCCTGATATTTTCCAGACATTTTTCTCTCAGAAGTGCTCTAAACTGATGTAGCTCAAAGAGAATAAGGCGCATTAAGTCATTATATCAATTTTTGTTACCCAGATACTTCAGTCCCAGTTAAGAGCTGGCAGCCCATATAACACAAGGCAAGGGCATCATACGACTCCATCGATCAAACCTTGTCGTAGATAGATTGCCTATTACACAAATAGAACCAGGAGACTCAGTTCTGTGGGGGGTTTTTTTATGCTCTTCAATTAAAGGAGAACGGGGCACTTTCCCATAAATCTGCTAATTGCAGCAGAATTAATTTCGCAAATTTCACCAAGCCCGAGGGAGGGGGGGGGAGTGATTGGGCAGGCTAATCTCAACTAGCAGAGAGGTTGCTGCCCAAAGAATCCACAGCACGGTTTCTTCTTCGGCTATACCTGGACTGGGCCGAGGTGTCACAAGCATTTAGTCCCACTGTGATTCTCCGGCAACAGACAACTGACAACGGCAACACACCGGATCCGAACAAGAGACCATTTTATTTGCTTGTGGTTAACTGCGCTCCCTCTGTCCACGAGAGAGAGAGAGAGAGAGAGAGAGAGAGAGAGAGAGAGAGAAAATGACTCTATTCTTCTCTGGCCGGTGCTAATGATTCCCACCACTCAGGCTGCTTTTCTTCTAAATGTACCAGCCAAAGCATGAAAGCACTGGGAAGCTTTTCAACACAACAGGCACTGCGAAGACGTTGCGGGCTGTCTGCGGAACAAGGGGAGAGCCAGGCCACGGCGTTTCTGCACAGCACAAGCAGCGCAGGACTTTAAACGTAATTCTAATTGCACCCACAGAGCATCACTGGGATCCTGTGGTCATACCAAAAGCCGGCAACAGTTTAGACGGAAGGACCGGTGGCGGCTGAGGGCACTGATTTTAGAGTGACCATCGCAGCGATGACGCTTTGCAACTGGTGAGATGCTGGTTGGAGTAAGTATTCCTACATGTTTCTCGGCACTCGGCGCACTGATTCGCAAGGAGGACTGAGGCGCGGCCATTCGGGATTCCAGGAAAAATCACCAGAGACGCTTTCCAGCAGGCCCTCATTGTAATCCTAGATCATCACCTGGGGGGGGGCATATTTGGGTGGCATATAAATGTTTTAAATGTTGGGCCAAACTGCCAGTCTGAACACGGCCTCCGAGTCTCAGAACGGGGAGCGGTGGCACAGAGGATTTATCCTTTGGTTACAGTAACATCTGAACTGAACAGAACTGCTGTCAGTTCTAGCCCCACGCTGGTGTGAGCTACCAGCCTTGTCCCCAGCTCGCCGTCCACCCAGCGGTTCGAAAGCTTCGTCGAGTAGATAAAATGGGTATCACTCCTTAGAGAGGGTGGGCACACTAAACCCACCTGGTGGGGGGACGTGTTAGCCGGCGAAACGGAATATCCAGCTCAGAAGCCTGGAAAGATCTCTTCGGCATCAAGAAGCCTGCGATGGGCCAATCTGGCCAGGCGGTGGCAGTGTGACGCTGCGACTCAAAGCAGTCCTGGAAAAACTGACGTCATCAAGCCAAGCTGAGGGAATGCCGTCTGGAACATGTCTAAGTCTACAGCTGAACAAAAACCCTGTTGGCTGCAAATGTGTGCGACTTAAAAAAGATTTATATGTTGTCCTCC
>NW_015176120.1:0-14352 GCF_001447785.1 Gekko japonicus | reverse complement strand
GTTGGGACCCCTGAACAATATGGTCAGGCTACACAAAAACTCAGTTTTAGTCTACTGCACTGTTGCTGTACATAGATGAGAAGGCCAAAGTCAGTACTGGAAGAGATAAGATGACCATGGCTGCACCCAAGGCAACTGCCCTTTCAATGTCAGTGGTGACATCTACTGCTGAAGGAGGAAAAGATGTATTATGCTGGCAAGTCTAACCCCCTTCCATATGAAGCCTAACCCCCATCCACTCCGGTCATCTTTGGAAGACCTGCTTCAGGTGCCCCCTCCATTTGAAGCTCGACAGGAGACAACCCGAGGAAGGGGCCTTTTTGGTGATGGCACTAAAACTTTGGCACTTCCTCTCCCGGGAGATTCATCTCTCTCTCTCTCTATTGCTGTCTTCCACCCAAGATATTTTTTTGGTTCTTTGTGGCATACCCCCAGTAACGGTCATTGCCCCTCCTCTGTTTGTTCATACATTTTTATTGAAGTATTTACAATTTTTAAATGTTGCTTTTAATTGTGTAAATGCTTTAAGTAAAGTTCGCTGTCTTGGGGGACCTATCTGAGTGGAAAGAAATCATAGAAATGAGCAAATACACGAGAGGAGGATCTTCAGGCTGAGGGTGCTGGATAACTTCCCCATCTGCCACCTGTTTCTCCAGCAGCCAGGCTTTCCTCTGGTCTCACAACTCACCTGGTAGAACAACAACAAACACAGTCCCTGATATCTCCAGTTAAAAGATCCGGCAGTGGGTGATGTGGAAGACCTCTGCCTGAGACCTTGGAGAGCCTGATGGACCAAGAGTCTGATTCCATATAAAGTAAAGGTAAAGGTTCCCTTGCTCGAAAGCCAGTCAAATCCGACTCTAGGGTT
The DNA here is from genome assembly GCF_001447785.1 of Gekko japonicus. Taxonomy (NCBI): domain Eukaryota; kingdom Metazoa; phylum Chordata; class Lepidosauria; order Squamata; family Gekkonidae; genus Gekko; species Gekko japonicus. Next base: position 13,484 of record NW_015176120.1, on the reverse strand, counting down.
GTGGTGCTCATCTCCGTTTCAAAGCCGAAGAGCCAGCGCTGTCCAAAGTAGTTTCCGTGGTCATGTGGCCGGCATGACTAAACACCAAGGCGCACGGAACGGTGTTACCTTTCCACCGAAGTGGTACCTATTTATCTACTTGCAATTTCTTGCTTTCGAACTGCTAGGTTGGCAGGAGCTGGAACTATGAGGAATACCTTCCCTTGAATTAGCATTATGAGAAAAATATAGAGTCCAGAACCTCGTGCTTTCCTGATAATGTACAGCTCCATGCCATACACAGAAAGAGTTTAATGGCCACTTGGGCAAACCACTTGAATTATTTTAAAAAGGGTTGATTCAGAGGTCCAGGTATGGCAGCCTTTTCTCACCGTGGTGTGATTTCCCCACCCATCCCCCTCACACTTAAAACTACACCAGATGGAATGCATCCCTCAAAGAACCACCAAAGGTAAAAGAATGCCTGCATGGGTAACAACACGAGTCGAGGAAGTCATAAAAGGCAAGAAGACTTCATTCAAAAAGTAGAACACTCTCCCAAATGAGGTGAGAAAAGAGAACACGTTCTGGCAAAATAAATGTAAATAAGGCGAGCAAAAAGAGAATTTGAGGAGGGGGTTGCTAAAAACATTAAGACAAACAATGAGCATTTCTTCAACTGTTAACAGGAGCAGGAAACCGGCTAGGGAGGCAGTTGAGCCTTTGGATGACAAAGGAATAAAAGGACTGCTTAAAGAAAGATGGGGAGATGACAGAGAAGCTGAACAAGTTCTTTACATCTGTTTTCACTGGGAAATGTGGGACACAGAAGAGTGGTAGTTTTCAGGGAGTATGTCTGAAAAATTGAGTCAAATCAGGGTGACAAGAAATGAGGTTTTATGACTACTATGCAAACTGAAAACCAGTAAGTCTGCAGATCAAGAGGGAATACACTTGAGGGTTCTTAAAGAACTCAAAACTATTGATCTACTACCCAGTATATGCAACTTGTTGCTAAAACTGGCCACCGTGCTGGATGACTAGAAAGCAGCAAATGTCACCCTGTTTTTTAAAGGGGTCCAGGGGGGATACAAGGCCAGTTAGCCTAACATCTGCTAAAGGGAGTAGAAGACGTTATTTAAGATAGTCATTAAACACATTGAGGAACAAAGCCTGCTGAGGGAAAATCAGCATGGCTTCTGCAAAGGGAAGTCCTGCCTCACCAACCTCCTGGAGTTTTCTGAGCAGGTTAACGAGCCTGTGGATGAGGGTGATCCAGTAAACATTACGTACTTGGACATCCAAAAGGTGCTTCACCAATGTGGATGAGGGTGATCCAGTAAACATTACATACTTGGACATCCAATAGGGTTCTGTCAAGGTGCTTCACCATAGACTCTTGGGTAACCTCAGCAGTCTGGGATAAGAAGACAGGTCCATTTAAAAATTGGCACATATGGCCCGACTCAACAAAGTGACATTTATGTCTGATCTGGCCCTCATAACAAATGAGTCTGGTGCCTCACAGGAAAGATCCATCAGTGGCTACCAGCCAAGATGACCAAAGGGAACCTCCATGTACAGAGGCAGCAAACCTCTGAATGTTAGTGCTAGGAGGTAGCATCAGGGAAAAGCCTTGTCCTCTATGCCTTGTTTTTAAAAAAGGATGTAGAACTAGATGGGCCACATTTCCAGTCCAGCAGGACTCTTCTTATGTTATGTTAAATGTTAACGGCCCTGCCAATAATACCTCTTGATTTCAAACTGCTGATCAACCAAAGGTCTTCAAAAGCGAAGGCATGTGGGCACCGGTCAGCTTCAAAGCTAAAAATATATTAGGCCATTCCCCACACTATGGAGGCTGCCGGACTTACGTGACTGAAATAAAAGAGGAAACAATTGTTATGGATAGGCTCACGTTGTTACTGGAAACAGAAAATTGGATTAAAGAAAGCTGTGACGTGCTCTCGCACAGAAGTTTCTATTCAACTCTGAGACCAACTTCTACCAAATTCTGCAGACAGAAGTCCCATCCGCGCTCCAGCCATGGGAAGACCTGCTGCAGGGTAACACTTTCTGCTCACGAAGTACCCCACCAAGTAACACTCATGCATTCTTTGTGCATTTGCACACCCGTACATACTTTGTGCATTTGCACAGTCTGGTCCCACCCAGCTAGGACGAACCATGTGTTTTTTTCCCACTCGATTGACTTTTGGGCTTCTATTTATAACCCGCTTTTCTCTATCCTAGGAGCTGTGGTGGCTCAAGTGGTTAAGACGCTGAACTGCAGGCTGTGGAAGGTCAGTCGTTCAGCAGTTCGAGACCCGAGTGTGCCGCATGACGGAGTAAGCTCCCGTCTCTCGTTCCAGCTCCTGCCAACCTAGTAGTTCGAAAGCAAGAAATTGCAAGTAGATAAATAGGTACCACTTTGGTGGGAAGGTAACAAGTGTTCCGTGCGCCTTGGTGTGTAGTCATGCCGGCCACATGACCACGGAAACGTCTTCGGAAAGTGCTGGCTCTTCGGCTTTGAAACGGAGATGAGCACCGCAACCCTAGAGTCGGATTCAACTGGCTTTCGAGCAAGGGAACCTTTACCTTTCTCTATCCCAAGGAGTCTCAAAGTAGCTTACAATCCCCTTCCCTTCCTCCCCCCACAACAGTAGGTAGGGCTGAGAGAGTTCTGAGCAAACTATGACTGGCCCAAGGTCACCCAGCAGACCGCATGTGGAGAAGGAGTGCAAAATCAAACCCAGTCCCCCAGATTAGGGGCCGCCCCTCTTAACCATCATGCTGACTCTCAAAAAGCTAACATTTTAAAGCTAGCAGTTAGGGATTGGGACCTATTACGCGCTTTTGATCAAGATGCTCTCTGTTGTGGCCGCGTGTGAAAAACTCTGTGCTCCTAAAATGCAAAATCACGGTCATGAAAACGCAACGAGAGACGTATGCCAAGAGGAGGGGGTCTTGTCCCCTTTCCTAGAAGACCTTAACATGCCTGGAAGATGTATCTGAGTGAATTCATGGCTAGCTGTCATTTCACGACCTCGGCTGCCAGGCTGAAGAGTGACCTTGCGCATTTCCGTGGGTCCAAGACCCCGCAAGTCCTCCTGCATGACAGAAAAGAGATTACGGGACGGGATTCTTTTGGTCATCGTTAATTTGGATGTGCTGTTATTTCTGCACGATTACTGCAGCACGCAATGTTCTTATAAGGTTATGAACTAGTTTGCCTTGTTTCATTGCGAAAATTTAATACCCTACTAAGTGTGATGTATCTGGTCCCTGACTATTCCCGTTCTGCGCCGCAGCAACTTTTCTATAAAACCATTTTGAAATACCGAACTCCTTAATGTTCTTGCCAAAGCTGCCAGATCTATGATATGAATAATACCGGGTGCTCCGGATGGATGGAGCTACCCCACAGCACAGCAACCTCTGTTTTCTTCTCTCCTGTTCCTGGGGAATATTTATCCCACACTAAAGCCAAGGAGATTCGATGAGCACCTCTTTAGGGCAGGTTATGACAGCATTATTAATGCAGCTCAGCAACCAAGTAAAATTAGAGATAAAATCTGAATAGGCCCCATTATTGTTTTTAGAGTGAACTAAATAAGCTATATAATTTCTTCCCCTGGCCTGAAGAGTGTTCGGTCTCATACCCTCAAGGAATCAGTCCGAAGCCCGAATGCGGATCACATCCGTCCAGGCCTCTCCTGAGCCTCCGTAAATCCACAACTTGAACACTGTGAATTCATGCATAGGAGAGCTTCCAAATGTCAGACTGGCCCTTGGGGATTTAAGTGTTTTAACGTTTTTATACAATGGGCATTAATTTCAAATGGAAAGTAAAAGCAGTTGTCAAACTTCGGGCATTTCTCCCACCATCGCCACCAATTTCACACCTCTGTTTTGCATACTACGCTCTTCAGAATGGTTGGAAACCATTCAATTCACATGAAATCACATGAAACTGCCTTATATTGAATCAGACCGTTGGGCTGCAGTCACACACACAAAATAATCCACTTTCAATCCACGTTCAATGCACTTTCCAACTGGATTTTGCCAGTGCACTGAAAGTGGATTGAAAGTGGATTATTTTATGTATGTGACGGCAGCCTTGGTCCATCAATGTCAGTATTGTTTACTCGGACAGGCAATGGCTCTCCACGGTCTCAGGCAGAGGTCTTTCACGTCACCTTCTGCCTGGTCCCTTCCACTGGAGATGCCGGGGATTGAACCTGGGACCTTCTGCATTCCAAGCAGATGCTCTATCCCTAATCCTCCCCAAAATTAATCCTTCTCTAACCAGTGGACCCGTAAACTCAAGGGGGGTTTTAGCCAGAAATCTGCAAATATGTCACTGGGGGGGAATTACAGATATTCTACAGTAGTGGAGGAAGAATCTCGCTACAGATTTTGGATTTATTCATTTTTGGAACACAAATAAGGACTGACACTCTTGGAAAACTTTCAAAATAGGAAAATAAGTTTGATTGGGCAATTCACATGAAATCACATGAAACTGCCTTATATTGAATCAGACCGTTGGGCTGCAGTCACACACACAAAATAATCCACTTTCAATCCACGTTCAATGCACTTTCCAACTGGATTTTGCCAGTGCACTGAAAGTGGATTGAAAGTGGATTATTTTATGTATGTGACGGCAGCCTTGGTCCATCAATGTCAGTATTGTTTACTCGGACAGGCAATGGCTCTCCACGGTCTCAGGCAGAGGTCTTTCACGTCACCTTCTGCCTGGTCCCTTCCACTGGAGATGCCGGGGATTGAACCTGGGACCTTCTGCATTCCAAGCAGATGCTCTATCCCTAATCCTCCCCAAAATTAATCCTTCTCTAACCAGTGGACCCGTAAACTCAAGGGGGTTTTTAGCCAGAAAACTGCAAATATGTCACTGGGGGGGATTACAGAAATTCTACAGTAGTGGAGGAAGAATCTCTCTACCGATTTTGGATTTATTCATTTTTGGGACACAAATAAGGACTGACACTCTTGGAAAACTTTCAAAATAGGAAAATAAGTTTGATTGGGGAGGTATACGTTGCTGTCTCTCTATATTTATATACACACACACACACACACACACTATTTATTCCCAACAATTGCCAATGGGTAGTGTGGGAAAAGGTCCCCCCCCCGTTAGACAACACAGAAAGAGGGTGCAGACATTTGTAGGAACCCATTAATGGATTCTGCTTATATAGCTTGTTCTTTTCCCACTCTTATTATTGCAGGTATCCTGTCATGACCCCCTGTGAGTTGCCATCTTCCTCTTTGGGTCCCTTGGGAAGGCCCAGAGTACCCTCCTAAGCCCAACCAAAATGCCCCTTTTAAGCCGAGAAAATATAGGTGTGATGACCAGGCAGAGAACATTAAACAAATGGTTTATTAATACAGTAATGGGGCAAGGAGATCAAGACAAGGTGCTTAAAATATATATCTAAAGGCAAAATCAATCAAATCTAACACAACTACCTATTACACTTAACTGGTTCCTATTCAAGGCCCACAGCCTCTTATGCCAGGCCTGCCTGTACTCACTCTGTCTCAAGTGAGAGATCTTTCTCTCAGCTTAACTCTGTCCTGTCAGCTTACTCTGTGAGGAAAAGAATGCAGGGACCTTCAGTTTAGCTCTCTGAGAAGAAAGAACACAGTTTCACAGCCCACAAAGCTTAAGTCACCATCCCCTCACAGAATCCCTGGACACAGATTGGCTACAACCGTCGCTAAGCATTGTGGGGATTGTAGGCTGTCTGCTTCCCACTCCCACACAGGTGTCTCCTGGGCCTAGGCCGCACCAGGCCCCATCTCCCAATCCTACACAGATCATGACACATCTGCTTTCCCAAAGCCTGTGATGGCCTCTATCTATGGCCCCTTCCAACTCTGTGATTCTATGATTTCCACAATACGGAGGGATCACAAGAATAAAGTTGCATTTGTGAAATAATCTGGACTCAGACCACTAAGGGTTTTAAAGTTTAAAACCAACACCTTAAATTGGTTTCAGAAACCAACAAAGCAGTTTTTAAACATGGCCACTCTTCTTCGTCTCCCACTACAACTGGAACCTTTGAGTAAAGCACGGAGTCCACTGGAACTGGACCTGATGCAAGAAAGATTTGGGTATCACTGCGTGAAGCTGACTATACTGAACCAGACCCTTCGTCCATCAAGGTCAATTTTGTCTACTCGGACTGAAAACAGCTCTCCAGGTTCTCAGGTTCATGTCTTTGATATCACCTACTGCCTGGTCCTTTTAACTGGAAATGTCGGGGATTGAACCTAAGGCCTTCTGCATGCAAAGCAGAGGCTCTGCCGCTGAGCCACGGCCACTCCCCTAAACTGTCAGCTACACATGAACATATGAAGCTGCCGTACACTGAATCAATCAGACCTTTGGTCCTTCAAGGTCAGTATTGTCTACTCAGACTGGCAGTCGCTCTCCAGGGTCTCAGGCAGAGCTCTTTCACATCACCTACTACCTGGAATACTTTGGCCACCCAATGAGAAGGGAGCACTCACTGGAGATGACCCTGATGCTGGGAAAGATTGAAGGTCAAAGAAGACGGGGACGGCAAAGGATGAGATGGTTAGACAGTGTCATAGATGCAACGAACATGAAGTTGAGCCAACTTCAGAGGACTGGCGTGATCTGGTCCATGGGGCCGCGAAGAGTCGGACTCGACTGTGCAACTGAACAACAACAACAAACTACCTGGAGATGTCAGGGATTGAACCTGGGACCTTCTGGGTGCTAAGCAGATTCTCTACCACTGAGCCACAGCCCCTATCATCTTTAGAGTACCAATGACACCAAACTCCAACAGAATTAATGCCAGCAGAAGGCAGGTGCAGGAACAATTCCATAGGACAATTCTGAATGAGCCGTCGTACTGTGACCTGCTAGTTATTCTTTCCTCCCATCTCGAGTCCCGCTGCACTTCTGTAATCCTGATGGCAGCTACTCGAAGGTACTAACCGCGCATGATGTTCTTCCAGACTTCCATAGCCTTCGCTTAATCTTGTGCTACTTGTTACTTAATAACCACTCGAAATCAGCCGCACATTGGAGAAATTCAATCCAAATACGACTGGGCTCACTACGTCGAAAATATCCTTCCGACACAGCATAAAGATAATTTAGCTGTCACTTACTGTAAGTAAAATGACAAATATCCGTAATATCTGTCAGGATATGAATACTTTAAAAAGAGTTATGCAGCTGTCAACATTTTGATGACTCTAACAAGAGAAAAACAAACGAACGGAAAACAGACAGCAAGTCTGTTTCATATCCAGTTGCCAAACTCCACTATTACTTATATAAATAAAAAAATCAAATTACTTCATAAAAAGAAGATGAACAGCTAAAGATTCTGCAGTGAACTGATACAGGTAAATCAGCTGGTGTTTCCAATAGACTGGAACAGCGTGTACTCTGTCTAATTTAATGTGGTTAGGATCTAGTGAATATTTCAACACAATAAATACATGGTGGGGTTTTAATAACGAAAAAAGGGAGGGTGGGATTCTGCTTGCCAACCTACCACTGATCAGTGGGTGAGAGACCCTTGCCATTTACCAGGACTGGAAGAAACTCAGTGGCTCTCCCTAAGAGACGCCAATGTTGGATCAGGCCAACGGCCCATCTAGTCCAACACTCTGTCACACAGTGGCCAAAAATACCAGGTGCCACCAGGAGGTCCACCAGTGGGGCCAGGACATTAGAAGCCCACCCACTGTTGACCCCCCCAAGCACCAAGAAGACAGAGCATCACTTTCCCCAGAGCCCCTATCTATACCTTGTGGCTAATAGCCACTGATGGACCTCTGCTCCATACGCTTATCTAATTCCCTTTTGAAGCCGTCCATGCTTGTAGCCGCCACCACTTTCTGTGGCAGTGAATTCCATGTGTTAATCACTCTTTGGGTGAAGAAGTACTTCCTTTTATCCGTTCTAACCCGACCGCTCAGCAATTTCATGGAGTGCCCACGAGTTCCTGTATTGTGAGAAAGGGAGAAAAGTACCTCTTTCTCTACCTGCTCTATCCCATGCATAATCTTGTAAACCTCAATCATGTCACCCCTCAGTCATCTTTTCTCCAAGCTAAAGAGCCCTAAGCGCTTTAACCTTTCCTCATAGGGAAAGTTAAAGCGTGCTAAGCAGAGTCTCTACCACTGAGCCACAGCCCCTATCATCTTCAGAGTACCAATGACACCAAACTCCAACAGAATTAATAAAGCACAGCTCTCCCTAATGTTATTCTGGGAGAGCTGTGTTGCGCTAAGCTTCAGATGTGTTTTGAACTCCTCTGAAAGTCACTTGCCCCTCTTGAACGCACACCTTAGCGTGGTGAGGGGGTCTGTGTGCATCAGCAAAGTGGAGAGCACAATACCGTAAGGAGCTGAGACTCTGAAGAGGCTAAACTCTCGGCAGAGTCACTCATGGTGGAACAGACACAGCTGAGACACCAGACGAAGACGCATCAGGGATCGACGGCCACCTCAGCAGAAGAGAATGGACCGTTCCGATGGGGAGGGGGTCGGGGGAACCCTTGAAGGGCAGCTACTGGGCGGCAGCAGGAGTGGGAGGTGACCCTGGCGGAGGGTCTTTCGTAGACAACGGCTGTGCCACTTCAGCTAACCCTGGTTAGTACTGCGCAAAAGAAGGCCATGGGAAACCAACTTCTGATCATCTCTTGCCTTGAAACCCCTCTGATGAGACATTCCAAAGTGCAAAAAAGAAGAAGATCCAGTGCTGGAAGATGGAGCCCCCAGGAGACTCAGTGAGACGTCTGAGACAAAAATCTCCGGCAGCGAATTCCACATTTTAATCACACTCTGTGTAAATTAGTATTTCCTTTCCTGAACCTACTCCCCATCAGCTTCGTTGGATGCCCTTTCAGGAGAGGGAGAACAATTTCTTTTTTTGACCATTCCCAGCAGTAGTGAAATGCCCTGCACTGACATTTTTAAACCTGTGAATCATGTCAAAATTTCCACAGTAGATTCTGCCTCCCCAGGTGCACACCTGATGTTTTAGCCATCTTAACCTGCGGTTTCCAAATCTCCAGTTTCAGTGTTGTTGTTTTTTACCTCAGGTTTGAACTTGCATTTTTCTAGTGGGGAAATCCCCAGGCCTGCAAAGTTATTTTCCCACCATGCCACCATTTCCTGATTCATTTTTTGCGTGCTCCCTCCTCCCACCTTATTCACGTCACCACCCTTGTTTTTCTGGAGGCATTCACCATTTTTAAAAAATTAAACCTGTGTTACTGTGTTGCTCAACTGTCAATACCGGCAGGTCGAGCGGGTGAGCTACTGCCCTCACCAACCCAGCGCTGCGAAAAAAAAGTTATACCTTAATTTTTGGTGTCCACAAAATTGCAATCATGACATATTATTTTCGGTGCGCTGGAGTGTTTCCTGAAGTTTGTGAGTTGGCCTGGGATCCTGGTGGATTCTTTCTGTGATTTCCTGGGCATGGAGCGGGGGATCACTGGGGGTGTGGTGGGGTGGTAGTTGTGAATTTCCTGCATCATGCAGGGGGTGATAAAGGATAAAGACTGCAAGAAGATCAAATCAGTCAATCCTAAAAGAAATCAACCCTGACTGTTCCCTGGAAGGCCAGATAATGAAACTGAAGCTCAAATACTTTGGCCACCCAATGAGAAGGGAGCACTCACTGGAGAAGACCCTGATGCTGGGAAAGATTGAAGGTCAAAGAAGACGGGGACGGCAAAGGATGAGATGGTTAGACAGTGTCATGGATGCAACGAACATGAAATTGAGCCAACTTCAGAGGACGGCGGAAGACCGGAAGGCCTGGCGTGATCTGGTCCATGGGGTCGCGAAGAGTCGGACTCGACTGTGCGACTGAAGAACAACAAGCAGGGGGTTGGACTAGATGACCCTGGGGATCCCTTCCAACTCGATGATTCTATAATGCTATGATTCTATGACGTGCATCTGTTTGTTTCGGTGCCACAGGGACAAAGACAGCATCACGGAAGACAAAGAGGGGAGGAAACACAGGAAACAAAATAGTGAGATGTGCAGACTGATGCGGGAAGGCATTTAACATTTAAATGCACCACCTCACGGTGGGAACATATGCAGCCAATCAAAAAGGTGCTTCCGCATCATGATTGCGTCTCACTGCTCATGTGCATGTGCAAGCAAAAAAGGGGGGGGATTGCCACATCAGTGGGCACTCCAACTCTATGATTCTATGATGTGCATCTGTTTGTTTCGGTCCCACAGGGGCAAAGACAGCATCATGGAAGACAAGGGGGGGGGACACAAGAAACAAACTAGTGAGATGTGCACACTGATGCGGGAAGGCATTTAAAATTTAAATGCACCACTTCACGGCGGGAACATATGCAGCCAATCAAAAAGGTGCTTCCGCATCACGATTGCGTCTCACTGCTCATGTGCATGCGCAAGCAAAAAGGGGGGGGATTGCCACATCAGTGGGCACTGCGTGCTGGGAAATAAACATTCGGAGAGACTGCAGAAATCATAGGTCGGGTTGAAGCCTCGCCCTTAGCACAGGAAACACTGCAGGAAAAGCTCTTCTGCGGAAGTAATGCTGCAGACTCACAGCAACAGCATCGAGTGGGAGTTCAAAGCGACACTTGTGAGGGGGTTGAAAACGTACCATGGAAATGGTCCAAGTCAACTCTCTCTACAAAACCCCACAGCTTAGAGGGAACATTGTCTCTATCATCTCTTCTGTAAACTGAAAAGTCTCCAGTGCCACGACTGAAGCAGAAGGTGCCACTCCACCGGCACGGCACGACTTCTTTGCCCAGTCCCCGCAATCCCTTTTTGCCCCTCCCCGTACACACGCTGTTCGCTTGACCTCAGAAGCAGAACGCCAGGGGCCAGTATTAGGCCAAAGGTGAAGCACAGTGGCCTGGTGAACCACAGGTTCTACGGAAGGAAACCACGCCAAAAGGAAATGGCCCAAGCCTATGAGAAAGAATCCAAATACCTTTCAGAGACTTCCTGCCGGGGTTGCCAGCTCTGGGTGGGGAAGTGCCTGGGGATTTGGGGGCGGAGCCTGGGAGGGATCAGGGTACAATGCCACAGAGGCCACCGTCCACGGCAGCCATTTTCTCTGGGGCCACGGATCTCTATTGTCTGGCAATCAGCTGTAATAGCAGGAGATCTCCAGCCCCCCCGCCCGGAAAGTGGCAACTCTGCTTACTGCTCTGATCGTGAAGGTGCTGGACTTAAGAGTGGGGTATCATATGTGGGTTGGGGCAAGGGATGCTCTGTATTCCTGGTGCTTGGGGGGAGGTGTCATGCCCACCATGCAGCTCAACCCCGTGGACCCTGACCCAGGAGATTCTGCACCCTCAACTTCCAAGGTTGAGTTCCCTGCACCCCTTGAATCGCCGGACCTAAGTCCTGAGGAGGGTGAGCACTAGTCAACAGGAGAGTTTGCACCTGGAGCCGCACAGGCAGAGCCAAGCACAAGCACTGTGCCTCTTGATTCACCTCCACCGGTGGGTCATTTGCGCGATCAGAGGCGGCTGGACATGGCAACCTGGCGTAAGGAGGTGCCCATGCGAGGTTGACGTACTCTAAGCCCAGAGTACTGACCAGAGCCAGGACCCTGTTAGCGACTAGTAACTGGCTAACAAATGGAACGGGCTCTTTAGGCAGCTCTCTCAGATCCACAATTTGTGTTGGCAACTAGTCTCTTGGATGACTCGCTGCACCCCGGATCCTGCGTTCCTGTCTCCTGGTTTTCGTACTGACTTCCCGGCTCCTGACTCTGGTTTGTGTGACGTCATTTCTCTCTGGCTCCCCAACTAGGGATTGCGTACCTTGACTTCTGATGAACGGCTTTCAGCTCCTGGACTCTTTGATACAACCCCCGGTAATCCTAGGCTACGTTTTGACTTGGTATTTTGCACTTTGCTTGCTTTACTCTGTCTTCTCTGGTACCCGGACCTCGGACTGTGTTTCGGACTTCCGTGCCCTGCCTGGCCCACCAGCGCAATCGTGACAGGGGGCAACAGTGGGAGGGCTTCTAGTGTCCTGGCCCCACTGCTGGACCTCCTTTTTTTTTTTAACCCCCGAAAGGATATTTTTATTTTGCAATAGACTACAGAACTACAAAGTAAATATTAGGAAGGGAACTACAACTAGGGATAAAGGAAAGATAACCACACTATGCTAAAACCCCAATAGGAGGAGATTTTATCCCTGTTAGTGTGAGTGTTAGTACCAAAAGTGTTAATATCACAATATACTTGTACAGTTCTTGTTTATCACCGCTTCAAATGTGTTAATATGTTAGTTGTTATGAGAGAGCTTTCTGATCATCTTCTTCTTCTTCGCTTCACAAGGCCATTTTCCGAGTCCTTCTGCCTTCACTTCGGCTTTCTGTCTCTAAAATCGTATACAGCTCTGGCGGAACCTGCACCCGTTTCTGCAGCAGATTCCTCTTCCGTTCCAGAGGTGGCAGAGTCACTAGATTCGTTTCTTCCTCCTTAGACTCTTCCTCTGTTCCCAGCTGACGCCGTAAAAACTCTTTGGCTTTAAAGGTGGAGTCTATCTTCTCTCTTTCATCGTTGATCTTAAAGATGACACCCTCTGGGACCACCCATCTGTACAATATTCCATTGGTTTGAAGGAAAGAAATTAAATCTTTATAGTTTTTCCTCTTTTGTCAAATTTCAAATGGAATGTTTTTTAAAGTTTTGATGATTACATTTCCCATTTTCAGTGGAGTTGCTGATGTCACTTTTAAGATGGCATCTCCGGTTTATCTTTTTGAGAATCTGACCACTATTTCTCTAGGCAGGCTAATTTTTTTAATATAATTGGAGTATGCCCTGTAGGCTAGCTCCATTTATTTTACAAGTTCATCCGCTGTTAAGCCTATTACTGGAGCGATGATCTCGCTGAGCACCTTCCTCAGGTCCTCCCACTCTGCTTCAGGAACTCCCTGGAACCTGAGAATCATGTTGGCTTTTCCCATCTGTAACTGCAACAAACGATTTTCTTGGACGTTCTGCTTCGTTTCCACTTCTCCCATTCTTTTCTTCAATTTCTTGCTTGTGGTGTCTATCTCTTTAATTTTCTCATTTGCCTGCTCCACTTTTTTCTCCATTTCATTCAGCTGGAGCTGTTGAGATGCAAAGTTCTTATTCATCACTGTCAATTGCTGGTTAATACCATCGAGTTGTTCCATCACCGGCTTAAGCATATCCGCTAGCAGTTTAATGACGTCTGCTCCCTCTTCCGGTTTTGGGCTCTGACTGCCCGGCAGTTTCGTTTTCAGCTTTCTCTGCAGGGCTGCCATTTTCTTTGTTTTGTTTACAGTTTCTACCGCTTTCTCACGGCTTGAAAAACTTGCCTCACAATGACGAAAATTAAGTAAGTCTCTCAAAACACACTCGTATTTCCTCCCCGCTCCCCCTTCGCATTGCTTATCAGTTCATTTGCATAAGAGG
>NW_015176119.1:71918-76130 GCF_001447785.1 Gekko japonicus | reverse complement strand
CCCCTTCCATCCAAGGAGCCAGCTTGCCCGCACGCCCTGCAGCCTTGGGGCGCATGGGCATGCCATGGAAGGGGACGAGGTTTAAACATCCTTCCCTTCCATCTGATGCCAGGGGGTGGGACATATGCAAATAAATTATGCTAATGAGTTATGCTAATGAGCTCCTGCACCTCTTTTTCTACAAAATGACCCCTGGGTGGGCTTATAACTTTTTCTGAAGTCCTCAGTCACTCCTCTTCAAACCCTGCAAGTACCACCTAGTACCTATGTGTTCTCCCATAGGGCAGATAGAACCTTGAAAATACGTCCATTTGATTTGGATTGGAAGACAATATAATGTGGGTATTTTGGATTATGCTGCTTTGGAACATTTTCAAGAACTATAATTAACTGTGTAACTTTTAATTACAAGAAATGAGTGTAGATCCACTGCTCAAGCTATGTATTTTAAATTACCTAATTATGAAATCACCTTCAGCCTTTTGAAAGGTTTTGAGATTAGCACAGAAAATGGGGAGTGTCTTGGCTTAATTTAAATTTCTCAAATTACTAACAACCTGGATGGTTGTTCTGAATTACAAGGTATTTCAAATACTGTCTGATTCTTTCATAAACATTAATTGGTTGAGTCAAAGAGGAACCAAGCAGAAGAAATGATACTGTGTTCGTTTGACGTACAGAGGTGTCGGGAGCCACACTATTGCAAGGCTACCCATCAGCACTGCTTCCTGTTCATTGGCACTGCATTCCAATTGGCCCTGCTGGATGTTTACACAGCCATACTGGTTGTTTACACAGCCATACCAGCAGAGGATAGAAAAATCCTTGAGGTACCCTTGAGGTATCCAAAAGAGTAGACAGGAGAGGGCAGAATGCCCAGCAGGGAAGCAATGGGAGTATCAACTCTTAGCTTGACAAGTCCCAAACCTCAGTGACTGGCAAGGAAAAAGGGCTGGCAAGGAAAAAGAAACAGAGTGCTCGTTGCTTGGGTGGCCTAGGAGTGGAGAATTACTGAAAAACAGGTCTATTACGAAACTGCAGGTGGGATGGAGTGAGTATTATGTGTATTATGCTAGCAGGAGACAAACTTAAAATGGCAAAATATCATATACAAATATATGGTAATGAAATAGAAGTAGAATTAAAATCTGTTCCAAATGTAATCTCTAAAATACAAATAGGTTCTGTATATGAGATAAATAATAGACTTTCTTTTACACCGTGATATAGTACTTATCTATTAAAGGTTCTAATTACTATGTAGAAATGGTGAAAATATATAATATTGAATACATAGTAATGGTGAAACCAGTGTAATAGTCAAAATAGATTAGTTATGAAGTTTGAAACTTAAAACTTAAATGATGAATACAATTGTACCTCAACAGAAATAAGAACTATTGTATTTTATAGATGATCTCTTAAAAATTATAATGAAGGGAATGAAAGGGAAAATATTTTTGTCCTATATATTATGTATGATTGTCTTTGACAAACGTAATTATGTAGTATAACCTTTCTTTTTCTTTTCTCCCTTTTCTTTTCTGTACTCCCACTGGTTTCCTAAAATAAAAAAGGGGGGGGGGAGAAAAAAGAATTACTAGGGAGGCCCCTGTGCTGATGAGAACACAGGAGATGCCCCAACAAGCTAGGACTGTTTGTAGAAAATAACAAAGATTGACCCCTGAGATGTACAAATGCTTGGCCAGTGATGGGGGAAGCTTCCTAGTTTAGGCCTTGCTCAATTAGGGCTAAATATCTTCTATATGAAAATGTATGTTTAATTTGATAAAAGCATAAAGAAAGTGGTTACACATAGACCCAAAAATAAAATCTTAGTCAGTCTGCTTGGGCGATTCTACAGTACCAGCATCTCTTTTGCTACTATGCCATTTTCCTCAACCCTGTAAATCTTATGGAGGACCTTTCTGTTTAAGAGCCTACCCATCCTTTGAGACCAAGAGAAAACCATCTCTATGGCAAGTGGGAGTGGGACCCATCTGGAAGGCCTTTTAATGGTGTAGGATCTTCTGGGACCCAGCAGAGCTAACTCTTGTTGCTGTGTTACAAAAACTACAAACTACCTCCGAGCTAACTCTTGTTGCTGTGTTACAAAAAAACTACCTCTGTTCCTCCCTGCCCCCTGTCCATTTTTGCCATTGTCACAGCTGATTTGTGGCAACCATGTAGGATGTTCAAGGCAAGAGACTTTATAGGTGGTTTGCCATTGCCTGCCTTTACTCCTTGGTGTTTTCCCATCCAAATACTAACCAGGGCCGACCCTCCTTAGTTTCTGAGATCTGATTAGACTGCCTGGGCTACCATTTCCTTAATGTACTAAAATGTAAGGAAAAAACCAGATAAGCTCAATGGGATGACAGTATGGGAAGAACTAGGGAGAGCCATTGCATACAGGAACAGTGGACCACGAAGTCAGAGGAAGGTTACAAATGCTTAATAGTCCTCCTGTGTTTTAATCCAATTGACCAATGTTAATCACAACACTCTGTACCACTCTACATATTTTTCCTCCAACTGAATTGGTTGTGAATTCTTTTCCTATATAGTCCATGTTGTGTACAACCTTTTCTTTACTCTTGTGCCACCTTGTGACAGTCGGTTAGATTTGCACCACACCCCATGTGTCAACTATTGTTGTTCAGTCGCACAGTCGAGTCCGACTCTTCGCAACCCCATAGACAGCTCCCGCCAGGCCCTCCTGTCTTCCGCCGTCCTCTGAAGTTTGCTCAATTTTATGTTCGTTGCATCTATGACACTGTCTAACCATCTCATCCTTTGCCGTCCCCGTCTTCTTTGACCTTCAATCTTTCCCAGCATCAGGGTCTCCTCCAGTGAGTGCTCCCTTCTCATTTGGTGGCCAAAGTATTTGAGCTTCAGTTTCATTATCTGGCCTTCCAGGGAACAGTCAGGGTTGATTTCTTTTAGGATTGACTGATTTGATCTTCTTGCAGTCCAAGGGACTCTCAAGAGTCTTCTCCAGCACCATAGTTCAAAAGAATCTATTCTTCGGCGCTCGGCCTTCCTTATAGTCCAACTCTCGCAGCCATACATGACTACTGAAAGACTATTGAAAGAGGTAGTCAATCTTTAAAGGTACAATTGTGGTCTTAGGGTACTGTCTCAGTGATGATCTGGTTCTTATAGATCCACATGGGTCAATGCAGGGGTAATTCATGAGGACAACCAGATGGATTTCACCTAGAGAACTGGTGTTGAGTAGTGATGGGCATGAACTGGGAAAATGTGGTATGGTTCATGGTATGCCAGCTTCATGAACCATGAAACATCACAAATAAACCAGTTTCATTTGTGAGGTTTGTGACATGGTAGAACACCCCTCAGCATGATAGAGACACCAAACTCACAAGGGATATCCGGCTAACCCTCCTCTACCTACATGCCAAGGTTGGTGAGGATTGAATTTATGGGGTTCGAGTTATGGCTCCCCCAAAGAAGGTGTCCCCAGGAAAGCATTTTCTGGGGAAATGACAAGCACAGGTTCATGAGGGTCAGGATTGTATAGAATGGATCCTGTGCAAATTAAAGATGCCAAACATGCAAGAGATCTCCAGATGACTCTCCTCTACTTGCCCTCCAAGTTTGATGAGGATTGGATTTATGGGGTCCAAGTTACAGCCCCCCAAAGAAGGTGCTCCTATGGAGGGAAAAACAGCAAAAAAGCAAGGACAACAGAAGCCATGCAGAACAGAATCGAAGTCCCAGAGAATCTCTGCAGTAGAAACTGAAGGTTGGAGGCATTTTTGCAAGCCCAGCAGAACCAGTGCAATGTGCCCAGCAGAACTAGTGCCACTGTGGCACTGTGAACCCAACAGGACTAAGGTCAAGTCAGGGAAGTGTTTTTTGGGGGGACATGTCAGACACAGGTTCAAAAGTATATAGAATGGACCCCCTGCAAGTTACACACACCAAATGCACAGGGAACCTCACCCTGCCACCTGCTCTTTTACAATCTCTTCAAGTTGGGGGTGGATTACATTTCTGGCGTCCCAGTTACAGACTCCCCCAAAAAGTCTCTCCAATGCTCTTTCCAGAAAAGACAGCTGCAGTTACAGGAGTCTATGGAACAGCTCAGAAATAAGACAGCAAACTCACAGGGAAAGTTCACCTGGGCAGACCCCCCCATCAGACAGTGGAACCAAGGCAAGCATCCCCCCTATGCTTGCAACCCCC
>NW_015176119.1:66009-71708 GCF_001447785.1 Gekko japonicus | reverse complement strand
TAAGGGGGTGAAAACATTGCTATCATCAGATGCTGTGCTGACACATTATGATGAGAACAAGTTACTAGTGTTGGCTGCTGATGCGTCCCCATATGGGGTGGGGGCGGTTCTGAGCCATGTTATGCCGGACGGACGGGAGGCCCCCGTAGCTTTCTATATATTGGTATTCCTTGGCATTTTCCCATCCAAATACTAACCAAGGCTGACCCTCCTTAGTTTCCGAGATCTGATGAGACTGGGCTACCATTTCCTTAATGTACTAAAATGTAAGGAAAAACCCAGATAAGCTCAATGGGATGTCAGTATGGGAAGAAGTGAGAACTAGGGAGAGCCATTGCATACAGGAACAGTGGACCACGAAGTCAGAGGAAGGTTACAAATGCTTAATAGTCCTCCTGTGTTTTAATCCAATTGACCAATGTTAATCACAACACTCTGTACCACTCTACATATTTTTCCTCCAACTGAATTGGTTGTGAATTCTTTTCCTATATAGTCCATGTTGTGTACAACCTTTTCTTTACTCTTGTGCCACCTTGTGACAGTCTGTTAGATTTGCACCACATCCCATGTGTCAACTAGGCAGGTTTATAAAGCAGTTTATTCTTTTTTTGTCATTCAGATTATTTCTTTTCTATTTTATTTATGAGTCCAAAAAGAAGGATATTTTGGTCTACAGCGTCTTTGAGTTAAGTGAGAACAAGTACAATTTGATGCCAGAAGAAATATTGCTGCTAGCCATTGTCCAATAAATGCATGTATAACTTCCTTATTTGTAGAAAGAAATTATTATATTCAGGCCAGTCTGTTTCATATGCAGTTAAGAAAAATCTAAAAGTGAGATAACAGCATGTGAAATATAGATTTCTGAAAATAAAAATTAGCATGTAAAAAGAAGCATGGAACACTTTTTCATCTATACATTAATTCCATTTTGGTCTACAAATTTACAAATCTAACCTGGGTGAACATCACCAAAGCTTAGCATAGAAATGTGTACTACATTTTGTTTATGAATGCTGTGTAGTTTAAAAGCTTGCTTGCATCATTGCATGATATATGCTATTATTTCGACATAATCTGAAGTACATAATCTGAATGTAGCTATTAAGATTTAATCTACTGTGAAAAATACCAAATTAGCTGCCCCCCAAGAGGTTCTACAACAGAAGAAAGCCCAATATGTGTCAGCAGAATATTCCACAACTTTGAGAGATGGCACTTAATTTTCTGGGGACACAACAGCATAACCATCTCGAATGTAGCTATTAAGATTTAATCTACTGTGAAAAATACCAAATTAGCTGCCCCCCAAGAGGTTCTACAACAGAAGAAAGCCCAATATGTGTCAGCAGAATATTCCACAACTTTGAGAGATGGCACTTAATTTTCTGGGGACACAACAGCATAACCATGTCCTCCCACTGGTAATTAAATTAATTATATTTCACTTCTACTGGTTTTATATTTAGTGTTGTCTAAAATTAATTCTCATCTTCACCAACATAAAGATGACAACATATTATCACCCTTTTTCTAGTCTCAGCTTTCCAAATGAACTGGGATGCTTGACATATAGAAGAAGAAGAAGAAGTTTTTACACCTTGTTTTTCTCTACCTTAAGGAGTCTCAAAGCAGTTTACAGTCCCCTTTCCCGTCCTTTCCCCCACACAACAGACACCTTGTGAGGCAGGTGGGGCTGAGAGAGTTCTAAGAGAACCATGAATGGCCCAAGGTCACCCAGCAGGCTTCACGTGGAGGAGTGGATTAGAGTCCACCGCTCCTAACCACTACACCGCACTGGATCTTAACACCACACTACACATGGTAAGCCCCATGTGACAAGAACAACACAACCAATTAGTTCTTAATTTTTTTCCAAAAAAGAGCATATTATTTACTGAAAGCACCCTATGACTTAGTTGAATGACCACTTTATATACTTTCATTGAACATCTGTCACATTCATTTCTTCAATTCTGAGACAGGTTTTGTAGATGCATCTGAAGATCTTAGTCACTACTGTCATGATTCAGCTGAAGAACAGAATGCTTCAACTGCATGGAGTCTCTCTCTGTCTCTCTCTCTCTCCCCCGCCCCCCTCACCTGCTGAGCTAACTTGCTAGCTGTATGCGAGCAGTGTACAAAGAAATGTTCAAAACTGATTATGTTCATGCCTTGATTAACTGTGGTAAGCTCAGATTCAAGCGGATAGCTGTGTTGGTTTGAGGCAGCAGAACAACGTTGGAGTACAGTAGCACCTTTAAGACCAACACAAAAGCTTATAACCAGAATAAAACTTTGTTGGTCTTAAAGGTGCCACTGGACCTTTGTTCTGTGGTAAGCTCACTCTTTCATAATCAAATGTAAGTGATTGCACGATTATAGAATCTTTTTGACTGATTTGAAAGGATATATGTGTCTTCAAGGAATATTATTTCTTGACATTTCAGTTTCAGGGGCAGAATGTGTCTTTATAAATTGCAACCAGGAAAGTTGCTTTTTTTAAAAAAAAATTAAAAATGAAATGCAGTTGACATGACAATGATAATGGATGCAAAAATGAGAAACCCTGTGGTTAATACTCTACATCTGGGGTGGTATAAGAACATAAGAACATAAGAGACGCCAATGTTGGATCAGGCCAAAGGCCCATCCAGCCCAACACTCTGTGTCACACAGTGGCCAGAAATACCAGTGCCATCAGGAGGTCCACCAGTGGGGCCAGGACACTAAAAGCCCTCCCACTGTTGACACCCCCCCTCAAGCACCAAGAAGACAGAAGACATGTCTTTGAGACACAACTTAATGGTACAATTACAGGCCTGTAGCAAAATTAGTTGCTGATGAAATTTCATGAGAGTGCATACAGATTCACCTACTTGTAAGAGCCACTGTGGGTTTCCCTCAAAATCCAGCGCTGATTTTTCTTTTCCAGACTTTTGGTCCCCCTGCCCCATATCTTTGAATTCTTTGACTGTTGTATTTATTTCTGAAAAACACTTAAAATTAACCAGATTAATTTAAAAAGCAACAACAAAACAAAGCAACTTAAAAGCCCTGCTTTGGGGTGATGGTGACTTGCTTATTATAAAAGCCAGTCAATCAGCATTCTGCACAGCTGACTGGGGAGGAAGAAAGCACATGTCTTCATGAATGTCACAAGGGTTAGCTAACCAGCACTGTGTGCATAGACCGCCTTTCTTAGAAACAGGACAAACTAGTTGCTCTTGATCTCAGTTTTCTGAGGAAGATTGTACATCTAGCCAAAAAGACGACCCACTATAGGCTTATTCCTGAAGCTATATATTTCTGCATGCTTCCTATATCTACTGGGAACAAATTATTCCTATTCTGAATCTCTAGCCCACCCATTTAATGTTGGGAAAAGGCAATGTCTGGTGTACGAAAAAGAGAAGACCCTGAAGGGGGCAGCAAGAAGACAATTAGACAGGATAGCGAATGCCTTCTCTCCTGTTAAGTGGCATTCCTTGTCTGTCTCTCCAGATTGTGTGTCTCTGCTACTCTTAGGGCAATTTCCTCCTTCTTATTGGAACGCTCGCTCTCTCAGCCAGCGGTGTAGTTAGGACCCTACCAGGGGTCATTTTGTAGAAAAAGAAGTGCAGGAGCTCATTAGCATAACCTATTTGCATGTGCCACACCCCCTGACACCACCGGAAGTGTATCAGAAGGCAACACCCACCGCCCAGGCTCCACTGGACTGTTTTGGATTGCTAGCTATTGGGTGGGTGGGGGAACATGCAGATCTGTCTTCGCAGAGGAGGGAGAGCTTGTATCTGAATAAAACTTGGTCTTAAAGGTGCCACTGGACTGTTTTGGATCAGGGGGACGGGGGGAGCTCTGCAACTTACCTGGCTGCTTCTTGCTCTCACTGAGGGCTGCTGGGAGCAGGGGGTGGGACTTGTTTCATGTGCTCGCCCCCTGGGCTCTTTACTGCCGGAGCTCCGCAGTAAATTCCTAAATAAACTTTTATGTACACTTTAATCAGGTTGTGCACCATTGCTGTGGCAACATTTAAAACATTTTGAACTGAACATTAATAGCTAAGAGTTACTGTTCTATAATTATTTGATCAGCCTCTGTTGATATGATGCTTATCTTGCTACAGAGTTGTGTGGGTGGAAACTTTAATTAATGCATTCACTGGAATGCTAATGGAAAGGCATAATTAACACCCTTGGCAGCTTCTAGATTTCTGTGCATCTGTGAACAGATCAGTAGACAAAGCTTGGAACCAAAGCAAAATAAATGCCACAATATTAGGCATTGATTGCTCTGACTCCTGAAAACGTTAGACGCTAATTAAAAGGAAAACTCCTGTTCAGATCCCCAAGGCATAGTCCCATCCATCATCTTTTCAAAATGTATAGTTTGTGGGGTAATGCAGAGAATACTGGATGTCGTTACTCAGGGAACAAGAAAAAATGGAATACCAGAAAATTCAGCTGTAGTAAGACTTTCCATGAATTCATTAAAAACTTTCTTGACAATGTCCTTGCATTAGAAGAGCTCCTAGACCCTGTCCTACTGATGGCCTGTTACACTGTCCTCGTGTGTCTCCCCCCCATGTCTACCCCAGTCTTGGCAACCACATGTGAGCCTCCTCTTCCTGCATACCATGGTTCTGATCTGAATTAGGCCCCTGCATGCCTCTGGGAATTAAGTTCTAGGCACAGAACTCCCAGTGTACATCTGTTCTACATGATGGGGGAGGGGGGTGATGACACCAGAACCATGTAATATATAGTTCTGACTCTCCAAGTAAGAAACCCTCAGCTTCCTTACGGAGACAGGGATAGAGAGGGTCCTTTCAGTAGAAAAGTAGAAGACAGCAGCTCTGTAAAAAAATGGGAGTAGCATATGTTTTGCATTGTACTTAACATGAATCATAGAATCATAGAGTTGGAAGGGGCCACAAAGGTCATCTAGTCCAACTCCCTGCTCAGTGCAGGATCAGCCTAAAGCATTCCTGACAAGTTTTCATCCAGCTGCTGCTTGAAGACTGCTGGTGAAGGGGAGCTCACCACCTCCATAGAGTCATAGAACCACAGAGTTGGAAGGGGCCATACAGGCCATCTAGTCCAACTCCCTGCTCAATACAGGATCAGCCTAGAGCATCCCTGACAAGTGTTTGTCCAGCCACTGCTTAAAGACTGCCAATGAGGGGGATCTCACCACTTCCCTAGGTAGCTGATTCCACTGTTGAACAACACTGTAAAAAAGTTTTCCTAATATCCAGCCAGCACCTTCCCACCCTTAATTTAAACCCATTATTGTGAGTCCTATCCTCTGCTGCCAACAGGAACAGCTCCCTGCCCTCCTCTAAGTGACAGCCCTTCAAATACTTAAAGAGAGCAATCATGTCCCCCCTCGACCTCTTCTTCTTCAGACTAAACATTCCCAAGTCACTCAGCCTTTCCTCACAGGGCTTGGTCTTCAGGCCCTTGATCATCCTCATCGCTCTCCTCTGCACCCGCTCTATTCTGTCCACATCCTTTTTTGAAGTGAGGCCTCCGGAACTACACACAATATTCATAAGAACATAAGATAATCCAATGTTGGATCAGGCCAATGGCTCATCTAGTCCAACACTCTGTCACACAGTGCCCCAAAAATACCAGGTGCCATCAGGAGGTCCACCAGTAGGGCCAGGACACTAGAAACCCACTGTTGCCCCC
>NW_015176119.1:63095-65809 GCF_001447785.1 Gekko japonicus | reverse complement strand
AAACCCCCCGGTCCCCCCCCCCCCCCCGGCACCAAGAATACAGTGCATCACTTGCCCCAGATTGAGAGTTCCTATCTATACCTTGTGGCTAATAGCCACCAATGGATCTTTGCTCCTTATCTTATCTAATTCCCTTTTGAAGCTGTCCATGCTTGTAGCTGCCGCCACCTCCTGTGGCAGTGAATTCCATGTGTTAATCACTCTTTGGGTGAAGAAGTACTTCCTTTTATATGTTCTAACCCGACTGATCAGCAATTTCATGGAGTGCCCACGAGTTCTTGTATTGTGAGAAAGGGAGAAAAATACTTCTTTCTCTACCTGCTCTATCCCATGCATAATCTTATAAACCTCAAATCATGTCACCCCTCAGCTGTCGTTTCTCCAAGCTAAAGAGCCCTAAGCGCTTTAACCTTTCTTCATAGGGAAAGTGTTCCAACCCTTTTATCATTCGAGTTGCCCTTTTCTGCACTTTTTCCAAAGCAATAATATCCTTTTTGAGGTGTGGTGACTCCAGCTGCAGCCTCAGCCTCCTCCTCTTCCAAGTCCCTCAGCCTTTCCTCATAGGGCTTGGTCTCCAGGCCTCTGATCATACTCATTGCTCTCTTCTGCACCCCCTCCATTCTGTCCATATCCTTTTTTGAACTGAGATCTCGAGAACTGCACACAGTACTCCAGGTGTGGCCTGACCAATGTGGTGTACAGCAGGACTATGACATCTTGTGATTTGGATGTTATGCCTCTGTTGATACAACCCAAGACTGCATTAGCCTTTTTCCGCTGCATCACACTAACAAGCCACCCATGGCTCAAGATCTTGTTCACACACACCATTGCCCAATAAGTATATGCATGCTTCTGATTTTTGCTACTCAAATGTAGAACTCAGCACTTATCCTTGTTGAATTGCATCTTGTTCACATTCGCCCACTTTTCCAGTGTGTTCAGATCTCGTTGAATTCTATCTCTATCTTCTGGTGTGTTCACTACTCCTCCCAATTTGGTTCATCTGCACATCTAATGAGTAGCCCCTCCACACCCTCATCCAGATCATTTATAAAAATATTGAAAAGTATTGGGCCCAGAACCAAGTCCTGTGGTACCCCACTGGACACCTCCTTCCAATCACATGAAATGCCACTGACAGCATGCATGAATACAAGTGTGTATCTTTTTTTCTTTTTTAAAAAATTGAGGCTCCCCTCCTCCTCTGTAGAAAATAAGCGATAATGATTGGTCCAAGAGGCTGGGCACTGTACTTCTCTGCTACACAGCCAGAGTGGATGGGTCAGCTGTTCACTGTCTACAAGACTAAGTTAAGGAATTCCTTTCCCTTGCCAAATTACTGGGGAGCAAATGGAATTCAATCCAGGATAATTCCCTGTATTTCCCAATCGGATTGTAACTGTTTAGATTAGAAGGTCTTGGTGGTGACTAATGTGCCACTGGTCCTAGTGCAAATTCAGCAATAGAAATGAACTTACTGACCTCTATCAGTTTTTGCATCTTTTTGAACTTTGATGATTGATCTCTAAGTGGATTTCTGGATGATTGGGGCAAGATGAGGCTTCTCAAGGAAGAAATTCTGCAGGGATAAAGTTTGGTCATACTGACTAAAGACCATGTCCGTATTGAACATTCATTGCTCACCTGCTTTCATGGTGTTAAAAAGAATGGAAGTACAGGACATACGATTTGCTTATGCATTGACAAGAGTCAAATCTTGTCCAGCGCCAATAATTTGTAGTACAAAATGTGAGTGCTTCTCCTTGTCTTGTCGACTCTGCAGATGGATATGAATTGGGAGTATTAAAAGTATATATTTTGTGGGTGTCTAGCAGACTTCCATGGGATAGTCCTGCATAAATCTGTTAATGCAATTGCAGATTTATTTTCATTTTGGTGCTTTGGTTCAGTTCAGACAAACCATTGTTGGTCATTGTTTGAAATATGGTCAGCTGGTGAAACCCAGGATTTGGCTCACCAACTCATTCAAATCCTGGTCTGCCTTGACAAATGCTGGTTTCATGTGGTTTCATTGGTCAAGGAAAAGTTTTGATTCTTAGCCACTCTGACTAGGCATCATGGCACAGATGGTGTGTGAGGGTTTTTCCAGGGAACAAGTCAAGATTAAGCCTATGGTTTTGTGTCATGTGAAATCATAGCTAAGGCTAACTGTGGTTCATAAAAATAGATTCAGGTGGGTAGCTGTGTTGGTCTGAAGTAATACAACAAAGTCCTAAAGGTGCCATTGCACTCAAACTGTGGTTCATAAACCAACTGTAATGTATGCAGCCTGACATGCCCGGACTTGCCCGGGCTGGCCAGGCACAACTCTTCAATAGCTTCATGTCCAAAGACAATGGGTCCGTAGGATCCTAGCCGGCCCAATCAAAGGGCCAGCTTCTCAGCCGGGAGACCAATGGTCGCCCGGTTACTGTAAATAGCCTATCGGGAGTAGGGGGTGTGTTTAGGTGTACTTGGTGGCGGGTTTTCTGAACCTATATAACCAGCCTGCGAGCTGGTCCCTTCGTCTTTGTCCTGAACTAAATAAAGGTATGCTTAGCTGAAATCACTCTCCGTCTGCATACTTTTCACTGGCGACGAGGATGGGATCCACGACCCCATGAACAAAGACCCGGACGCCAACGCGAGCACCGCACCGAGCCCCGACGCCGAGACCTCCGGGAACCGCGCCGCTTCGCTTCCCAGCTCTC
>NW_015176119.1:56905-60295 GCF_001447785.1 Gekko japonicus | reverse complement strand
GAAATCATAGCAAAGGTTAACTGTGGTTCATAAATACAGATTCAGGTGGGTAGCTGTGTTGGTCTGAAGTAATACAACAAAGTCTTAAAGGTGCCACTGCACTCAAACTATGGTTCATAAACCAACTTTAAATCACGGTTTCAGATTCTGGTTTAATATACCCTAGGTTTTGGTGCCATGACCAAGATGAGTCTCCAGATATCTACCTCAGATGCTGGGGGCAACTGAAACAGGACCTATGAGGATAACCAGAGTGAGCAGGTAGGTTTGTATGGAAGAAGATGGCCCTTAAGGTATGTTGACCTCAGGCCGTGCAGGGCTTTACAGGTCCAGTTTGGTGTAGTGGTTAAGAGTGGTGGACTCTAATCTGGAGAACCAGGTTTGATTCCCCACTCCTCCTCCACATGCAGCCAGCTGGGTGACCTTGGTTCAGTCACAGTTCTCTCAGAGCTCTCTCAGCCCGACCTACCTCATAGGGTGTCTGTTGTGGGGAGAGGAAGGGAAGGAGATTGTAAGCCATTCTGAGACTCTGAGTGAAGGGTGAGGTATAAATCCTCCTCCTCCTCCTCTTCTGCTTGGAAGCAAAGTGGAAGCCAATGTAGATGGAACAGGACTGGAGTGATATAGGTCAAATCTGTATTTGCATTTTTAAATCAGTTTCGTGCTGCTGTGACACCGTCTTTCTCTGTGCTTGTTTGAACATTGTTTGGAGAAGATTCTTTTAAAGCAGTGGGGAGGTGCAATAACAGTGGAGCCACCACAAGAAGGTGATAAACATATGTGGATTTGCAAAGGTATGCTAGCACTGTTGAGGTGTGAAAACAAAACCAAATGTAGACAGCTTTTTTGAAGATGGAGTTAGAAGGCGGGGACACTGGTGGGAAAGACAAATGCAGATTCGACCAAAGTCCCTATGGCCTACAGCAGTCAACACTCTGGCCGCAACATTCTGTACCAACTGAAGCTTGTTATTTTTCATGTAGAATTAACTGTCACTGTATATGGATTACATAAAATTGAAGTCATTATTTACCATTCAAAAATAATGTCCAAACAGGTTTCATTAAAAAAAAACACCTTGATACGTAAATACTGAACTATTTTTTAAACTTTAAGCATCCACGATTCAGTAAACTGTTCAATTGGCAAGTCAGAGAGAAGAGGATTTTTTAGTGCTGAAGATGTTCACAAATGTGTTCACCATCAGGTTTTCAGGTAATCTGGTAACCATGAGGAGTACAAAATGTCAAATTCTTGTGAAAATGTGATGGTTGTATAGCTAAAAGCCTGGCTATGGGTAAATGAGAAATTTACTGTCATTTCTTTTAGCCCAGGTTACTTCACAAGTTGAGGCTAAAATGTTGTTCTCCTTGAAGAAAGGCCGGGATACACACATTTAATAAAAACACATTCTCAGTGCTTTAATGGCAGGAATGGAGATGGCACAAAGGTTATTCTATGGCTGAGATGTGCCTATATAATAAGGCATCACTCATGCAAGATCAAAAATATTATTCAGATAGATTTTTTAAAGTAAATTCTAGCAATCCCAATTTAGAGGAGGTATGGGAGTGGTTTGGTCAGAGGTCTCAAGGTGGAAGAGGCAGTTTGTACTGGGGGGGGGGGAAGTCTGTGCTGCTGACTACCCTGCCATTCAACCCTCACTGTATACAGTGAATTTACACCTGCATCAACTGAATGATGTTGAATCAAAACAATGTGCAGAATATTCTTAGAATATTTATAGCTAAATTTGGAGACAGAAAAGTTAGTGTGTTTGCAAGTCAAATTCAACATAAGTGTTTTCTATTCCAGCAAATACAAAAAAGACTCTTATGTCACCTTGAAGGTTAATGGATTAATAGACGCTACCTCACTTTCCTTCCCCCCCCCTTTATCCTGTCAGTTCGTTCTTTGGAGACAGAAAAGTTAGTGTGGTTGCAAGTCAAATTCAACCTAAAAGTTTTCTATTCCAGCGAATACAAAAAAGAGTCTTATGTCACCTTGAAGGTTAATGGATTAATAGAGGCTACCTCACTTTCCTTTTCTCCCCCCCCCTTTATCCTGTCAGTTTGTTCTCCATCATTTTTGAATAATAATAGAGTCCTGTGGCACCTTAAAAACCTCTATTGTAAAACATAGTTTTGTGGGCCACAGATTCTAAAGTGGGCCACAGATTCTAAAGTGTTGCTTTCACTTGGCCAGCTGTTTGTGGATTGATAAACTACACAACCAGTGCAAACAGAAGTGTGTGACGGATATTACAGAGAATCAGAAAGTCTAGGAATCAAAGAGGAAGGTATTTTTCATTTCTGTAAAGGTCACAAATGAAAATGAAGCACAATCAAGAGTAAATGATCCAATCAGAATGAGTGTGGGAAACTCCCAACTGGTGAATTAGCAAAGCAAAATGAATAAACTACATATATCGCTATAAGATGGGATAGCAACAATAAAGGTCCTGACCTGGATCGCACAGGCTAGCCCAATCTTGCTTGATTGTTGGAAGCTAAGCAGTGTGGGCCCTGGTCAGAGTTTGGATGGGAGACCACCAAGGAATACCAGGGTCCTGATAAGGAGGCAGGCAATGGCAAACCACCTCTGAACATCTCTTGCCTTGAAAACCCCAGGGGCCTAAATCAGCTGGGACTTGAAATCTCTAGAAGGGCCATTACTTTCTATAAAGAGTTTGCTAATTCCAATCCCTATTGAGATCCTCGATTTCCATATGAATTCTTCTGTCTCACCATCAAGCAGGAATCTTGGAAACCACCGTTGCCAGCAGAAGTACATCCGTCTTGATTTACCTGCTGGAAATGGGGCTGCCCCAATTAATTGGCTCTTGTACTCTTTTGGCTGGGTGAGGATTATATTTGCGCTCGATCTCTTGGTCCGCTGTGCTGTCTGATTTCATTGTGTCATGACCCCCTCCTCACTCCTCTGTAGAGAGATATATTCTGTCAACAGTGAGTACTACTTTATACATCTGAAAAGAGCTCTGCGCCCATGTCCCAATAAAATGACTAATGAGTGAGACACAAGTCTCTTTCCTTTAGTAGACGAATACGTCCGGAAACTCCGGATCTGTGGAAATTGAGTACGGAAGAACGCAGTCAAGACGCGCGCACGTCAAAGAGCATTTGCCAGTCTCTTTTCCCGCACTCTTTAACCACCTGGGCTGGCTTTTCTGTCACCATTTTGTCACTCCAGCATCATATCAGCCAATCACCGAGTTTCACTCCGCCTTACTCCAATCAACAGCCAATGAACCTAGACCGCCTGTCCTCTTTACTGCTCATGACTCTTAAGGAAAGAGGCGGGTGTGGGCGTGGCTTAGCATGTTATTTTTGCATGGGGAGATATTGATGCTGCCCAAATGAAAACGTATTG